>NC_034409.1:127104382-127107222 GCF_002078875.1 Numida meleagris
GAGAAGAGAAGAGAAGAGAAGAGAAGAGAAGAGAAGAGAAGAGAAGAGAAGAGAAGAGAAGAGAAGAGAAGAGAAGAGAAGAGAAGAGAAGAGGAAAGAAAGGGCACTTCCATACTAATGTGCTTAAATCTGGAGTTATCCAAATATGGGACTGTAAATCTCCAAAGAGCAATCACAAATGCAAGGGAAGCAGACAAGAATTGTGTATGTATCTCTTGGAAAGAAGCTCAATGACCATTTTAATTCAGGCAGCAGCAGTAATTAATTTCACAAACACACAAAATAACTAGGCAATATCTAAGGCGGAAGTTAGTACAGCTTTACCGGAGAAATCATTGGTCAAAAATTTTCTAAAATACAAATTGCATCCACTATTTAGCGAAAATTTATATCAATAAATATTACTGTTAATATTCAAAGTATTTGATTTGGAATTTAGGCTTTCTTACTTAATCTGAAACAGTTCTTTTACATCTTACATTGAAAACATTACATATTTCAAGTATCTGTGATACTTTCGCCTCTTCTATAGCAATTTGCCTTGACAAAATTGTTCCTTTAATATCAGGATATCCAACATCATTTTCATGACTAATGGGAGAGAAAGAAGTGAAAATTACCTTACACATTTGAGCATCATCTTACAAGAAGTTATTCACTGGAATGATTGCTGAATTTTGTTGGTATTGTTTTCTTTTCTTTTCCATTCTGCTTAAAGCTCACTATTCCTTCCTTTCTCTTTATTATTTTCTTTAAAAATTAAAAATTTTCCATTGAGTTACTGGTATAGTTCAACAGAACTGCTTCAATGGGAGTTTTAATGTGTTTATTTTGATTTTAGAAGTTCTTATTTGAAATTATTAGAAAAGAGATTATTTACAAAGAAGAGAGCATTAATTTACTCAATATTTCTCACTTTCATTCTACCCAACTTACATTTTAGATCCTCTTTTATCATTCTATACAAGCTACTTCTAAAATTAACTTTCTTAACTATGGTCCCAAACACGTAAATTTGTCATCACATTATTCCCCAGCTCTTGCTGGTTTCTCAGTCTAAATTCCCATTTATTTGAATCCTCAAATAATCCTTTCCATGGCCACATTTTCCTTTTCCCTTAAACATGGAAATTCACGCTTGCACTATGATGATGAATATCCACCCCCTCCTTATCTCTAGTGTGAAGTCCTGTCTGGAGGTTTCCAGTCTGCCACCAGGGTGAAGCTGCAGGATCTCATTCTTTAATGAGGGCAAGGAGGGGGGTTACTCTATGTTTCAGGTCATCCTCCTAATTTCTGGTGTTACTCTATATACACCTCTCTTCTTTTTCTTCTTGCATAAAGCATTATACTTTTTTCAATATTTCTATTACCATTCAATAAGATGGGAGGTAATGGCCTTAGGGTGAACTAGAGGTGGGTCAGGTTGGATATTAGGAACAATTTCTTCTCAGAAAGAGTGGCAAGGCACTGGCACAGGCTGCCCAGGGAGGTGTGGGAGTCACTGCCCCTGAAGGTGTTCAAGAAACACGTAGATATGGCACTGAGGGACATGCCTAGTGGGCAATATTGGAGATAAGTAGATGGTTGGACTAGATGATCTTATATGTCTTCTCCAACCTTAATGATTTTATGATTCTATGATCAGTAGTGCTTTAGCTGTTTTACATATTATTGTTCAGTCATACCTAGGTTCCCTTACAAAACCACAGTTTGATTTTTATTTTTTTAATAACTATATTTCATTTATATACATCTCTATGATATTTATCTGCCACTTTTCCTTTCTTTATTCTGTGATTCCTTTTTTGTTTTAGATTTTAAAATTCCGTCTTCTTTAGAAGAGTGAGACTCTTACAAATTTAACTTATAATTTTCCAGTCTATTTTATACCAACTACAGTTTCTCTAGAACAACATTACATTCTTTTTTATTGTATTTTGTGTGTGTGCATGTACATGGTACTGTTCTTAATAGGTAAAATACACTGAAACATGAAGAATGTTAAAATGAGTGTCCACTGCTTTTCATTTGTTATTCTAAGGTGGGCTGTATTCTCATTCACATCCTTTACTTTCCTCACAGTGGGTTTTGGTCATGATACACTTATGCCCTTCCAGACTCTGAGACTCTCCAGACCTTTTCAGAGTTTGATATTTTGATAAATCTTACTGTTATGATCCTGGGAGTGTTTGAAAAGGTCTGTGGATTAAGGCAGTTTGAAGACCTCTATGCACATGGGGATTACTGTTGCTTTTGTTTTCAGATGCAGAAGATAGTGTGTGGTTACTTAAAGTAGTTAAATGAATCCCTCTGGTCTGTATCTCTTGGGAAAAAGATAATTTTTAGACTATTTCCTCCTTTGTGTTGTAAATGCACTTGATTTTATTTTCCAAATCCATTCTTAATTATAGATTTGTGGGTTTTAATCAGTATCTGTAGGTCACTGATCCTATTCCCAGTTCCTTCTGACTTGATTTTAAACCTATGATTTCTCTGACAACTGGGGTGTCAAATTACTGTTGTTAAGCCAGAGAGGAAGAGATAGAGTGTTTTTTTCTAGTATATCCATTTTAAGGGATTCCAGGTTGCGCATTTTTCTTCAGCTTTAGGAGTCACAGTATATTTGCTCAAGTAGTATGAAGTCAAAACTCATTTTTATGTAACTCACAGCATTTTTCATTCTGAGGAAATCAGTAAGGAAAGTTTGTTTTAAAATAGACTGCCTTCTTCAATACATTCCCCATGATTTTGTTTCCTACTCAGATTAATGGAGAGGGAAGGGAAGGCTAGGAATGGAGGGGAGGGGAGGGGAGGGGAGGAAAAAGAGAAGGGAAGGG
>NC_034409.1:127107247-127124059 GCF_002078875.1 Numida meleagris
CTCGGCGGGAAATGGTAACGGTGAGGGGAGCGCTGAGGGAGCGGTGATGGCGGCGGGAGGGGAGGGGACGGGACGGGACGGGACGGGACGGGAGGGGAGGGGAGGAGAAGTCCCCCTTAAGAACCAGTGCCCAGGATCCTGAGGCTACCTCCAGCTGTTTCTAAAAGGTTCTCCTCCTGATCAGGTTGCCTATAGTACACACCTACAGCAGTGTCATCCATATTTGCTTGCCTCTTAATTTTCACTCATAAGTTCTTCCCTTGTTCATCATTCAACCCCACGTGGAGCTCAATACATTCTAGATACTCTCTTACATAAAGAGCCAACTACCTTGCCACGCCAAGCTGTCTTTCCTAAAGAGGACATAGCTGTCCATGACAGCATTCCAGTCATGCAAGCTGTTCCACCATGTCTCTGTGATCCCAGTTAAATCACGGCCCCCTGTGACTTCTCACAGATCTCTACTTCTTCCTGTTTATTTCCCATCCTGTGTGCATTGGTACACAGGCATTTAAGGGAAGCAGAGAGTGCAGATATCCCTAGATGGATGCAAGAAGATTTCCTTCCTAGCCTATCCCTTGTGAAGAGTTTGTAGCTACCCTTTGCAGTGCTCCAGTTGTGGGAGTGATCCCACCATGTTTCAATAATGTCAGTTTAAGTCATAGTTTACCTGTAGCACGATGGCTTCCAGCTCCTTCTGCTTATTGCCCATGCTGCGTGCATTGGCACAGAAGCACTTCAGCTGAGCCATTGGCCTCACCACCAGCCTGAACTATCAATAAGGGATAGTAATCCGAGGGGCGAACCAGACTAGGGAATCTCCTAGTAATGTCCCTGACCTGGGCTTCAGGGAGGTAGCAGATTTCCCTGCAGGTAGGGTCTGGCTGACATATAGGGCCCTCCGTTCCCCTCAGAAGGGAGTCTCCCACAACAGTGACCCTTCTTTCCATCTTGATGGAGGCAGTCTTGAGGTGCAGTCGACCACATTGCCCTAGACAACCTCCTGGGTGGACTTTCCACTCCATCCTCACTTACCTGTTCCTCGAATTCCAGAGCCTCAAATCTGTTGCGTAAGGGCACCTGGGAGGGGGTTTTCCTGTGATGCCAAGCAGAGACCTGTTTCCATTCTTCCCAGTCTCTTAGGTCCCTTCACTCTGCCTGACAGAGTCAATTTTTCCATGCTTACCTCTCTCTCTCTCTGAGGTATAACTTACAGTCCACCTTAAATTTAAAGTTTACACACAATAATAAGTATTTATTCCTGTTTCCAAGACAGAATTAGTAGGCTTTTTTTCTGCCCACAGTTTTCTCCTTACTCAAAAATATACTGCCTGCTTACTTTATGGCCCTCTTTGTAAAACAACATAACCCAGTATTCAATGCCCTGAAAATCACTTCATATTTTCAAACTTAGGGGAAAATAAGATTGTTCAGGGTTTAGAGTTACTGTATTTTTGGTACTTCATATGTATTCCACTATATTGTGGAACTGGTTTTGTTTTGTCTTTTTATTGTAGTGCTAAATTTGGCATTAGGTTTTAATAACTGTGTAGTGCTTTGAGACTATGCTGAAAGGTATTTTATCAATTTAAGTTACTATTCTACTATTGCTTTGCCCCAAGGCTCACCTCATTTTCAGCAAAGCCCAGTCATTTTTTTGTGGAGTCATCACTTTTTCCCTCTATTCATCCTCCCCTCCCCTTTCCCCAGCCTTTTCTTTCTCTTTGAGAATGGTCAAATGAACATCTCTCTTTAAGGCATGACACCATTATTATGCACTGTAACTCCTGCAGTGACACTCTACTTGGAAGCCAAAGATATTAAGTATTACATCTGCATGTATCCTATCTCTAGGAAACAGGGGCACATGAGATGCATGAAGGTCCACAGTTGGGATTTTATACTCATCTCAAAATTACCCAAAATATACATCTGGATCGTGAAGTGTTTCATCCCTGTTTTCATGATGCTTCCAGTTTTGAAAGACAGAAAGGATGGGAAATGTGAGAGAATATTTAACCTAGTGGTGAGAGATGAATTTCTTACGTGTCATTTGTGTTCAGGGGTGGAAAGTCTCACTGAACCACAAAGTGTTTTCATTAGAGAGGGGACATTTTCAGGTCCTTGTCTTCAAGCTTCTAATCAAACTGTCTTAAAATTCACCTTCATGTCTACAAATTGTGACCTCTGTTATGTACACTATGGTCATTTTTTTTTGAGTGAAATTGAAACTTTTGGAAACAGACAAATGCTGACAAATGCCTAGACAGCATGGGGCATATATATACCCATATCATACTGGATGGAAGCTAATGTCAGTCTTATACAGTCAGTCTCTCTTCAAATAAGAAATACTAGATAGTGAATACAAAAGAATGACTGAGCTAGGAGTATACAGGGTAAGAAGCCAAAGAAGGATAGATATGAAGTTTTAAAGATCACAGAAAAGAGGGACCAAAGAAAAAGTTGTGAAATAGAAAGTTCAAGTCCTGTACAGATAGCAAATATTGTGTTTGCACCCATCAGCAGCATAAATATGAAATAGCTTCTCAATCTATCAATAGCATTAGGCTAGTTTGGGTGGGCTCATCGTCTTCACACCTTCCCTTCAGGTGTATTTATCTATCTACATATATGGATGAGATTCCCCTGTGTCTTTTCTTCCCTAGACTAAACATTCCCTGGGTTTCTCAGCCTTTTCTCATTGAAGAGACACTCCAGTTGCTTCATAATCTTTGTGACACTTTGCTAGACTCTTCCTAGTAGCTCCATGTCTCTCTTGTGCTTGGTGATCCAGAATTGGACATGGCACTCCTGGTGTGTCTTCATCATTGCTAAGCAGAGGGGAAGGTTCAACTCCCTCTATCTGCTGGCAATGCTTTCAATCCATGAAACTGTTAGCCTACAGCAAAGGGACACCATAAGCTGACATTCAGCTTGGGGTCCACCAGGACCCCCAGGTCCTATTCTGCAGAACTGCTACCCAGCTGAGTGGCCTCGAACATGACCTGGTGCCTGGGGTTGTTCCTCCTGAGATGCAGGGCTTTGAACTTTATGAGGATCCTATTGGCTGATTTCTCCAGCCTGTGGAGGTCCCTCTGGATGGCAGCATGACCTTCAAGTGAGTCAGCCACTCCTCCCAGCTTTGTGTCCTCAACAAATGTACTGAGAAGACACTCTGCTTCACCACCCTCTACATTAATGATGATGTTTAACAGGACTGGTCTCAGTATTGACTCCTGGCATACTCTGCTCATTACTGGCCTCTAACTAAAACTTTTGCCACTAATCACCACTCTCTGGACCTGGTAGTTTAGCCAGTTTCCAATTAACTTGACTGTGTGGTCATCCAGCCCGTGTTTCTTCAGCATCTATATGAGGATATTATGGGAGACAGTGTCAAAAGCCGTACTGAAGTTGAAGTAGATAACATCCACTGCTCTTCCTCCATGTCCCAAGGGAAGAGAAAAGATGCAAAAAATTAACATCTCTTTTTTGGACTTTCAGAAAGTCTTTGCCTAAGTCTCTGATGGAAACCTATCCATCAAATAAGCTACCTTATGGTGTGGACTGATAATAAAAAAATCCTAAATTGCCTGTGCATACTGCCAAGACAATAGTTACGCAGAGAGAAAAAGGTAGACTGTTCCAAGTCAGACTGTTTATAGAATGGGACACTTAGATGGAAGTACTCTTTTTCTAGAAGTGCTTTTATCTCTACAATAATTACAAAGACAGCCTAAAGTAGACTTAAATTTTTGGGCCTTAGCTGATTTCCTAAAAGTAGGCTGGCTGAATCCAGGCTTATATTAGAAGTTCGTTTTTCATCACTGTATACCTTAGCATTTTGCTACCTCAAAGTGAGTGAAACTATTTAACACATAGATACTAGACATTTATGTCAGAGGCCATGCACTGAAATGGTAATATTTGCAGATGATACAACTGCATAAATGACCAGGACTGAAGTATCTGTCTCTAGCCTTCTTGGAGTCAAAATATGAGCTACCCAGATTGCAAATCTGACTTGGCATTACCTGTACAGCACTCTCACTGCCTGATGTCTATACTGAGGTTTCAGATTTTTCTATCACTATTGACTAAAATCCACACAAAACACCTGCAACGGCAGCAGAAAATTCTCCAGTGGATTTCATGCATTGCTCTGTTTCACAGAATCAAACTCCTACTGAAGAGGAGACAGAAGTATGGAAAAACTGTGGCCAGTTAGGGTTTGAGAATGCTTTATGAACCAGACTTCTGGTCAATAGAGGTTGGGGTTTGTTTGTTTGTTTGTTTTTGTTTGTTTGTTTGTTTTTTTCCAAGAGAAAACTTTTGAGAAGTTTCCTGATCATTTTTGGAACATTAATCCATAGCAAATCCCCTTAGCTGCATCCTCTCAGCCAGGAAAGCTTTATTCCCAGCTTTCACACATTTTGCTTTGAATTCTCTGTGCAGAGACAAAAAGGCAAGGGGCCTTATTTCCTAAATCTGGTTTAGGGAAGAAAGATGGCAAAATCTTTCTACAGCATCTCAACACTCATGTGCTCAGCATGAGCCAGAAAGCAGAAATAAAGAGACATTTAACAATCTTTTCATTTTTTTTTTAAACTTGATCAAATGTTTTAAATGCTTGTATTTTATCGACATCAGATTTCAACTCTCAGAACAAAATTAGCTGTCAAGTAAGAGCTATCCAAGCACTGAATATTTTTTTCTGTGCTTCAGGTCCAGAGCACAGTGGAATGAGAACTCAGAGAATACCTCTTACTTATTCTCTGCAGTGTAAAGACAGCTCTATCTTTGGCATGGAACAAGCATGGAGAAACTTTAATAACAATGCAAGATGCAGTGCTGTAACCCAGGTTCATAAGTTTCTTTTTCGTTGCCTTCAAGAAAACCACCACTTAAATCAAACTCTCCTTAAGAAATGCTGATCTGCAGAATATTACCAGATGGGTCTCCTGCCTTCTGAAGAAAGGGGGAAATGAGAGAGCCTCATGTTTAACGGCATATGAAAGAAGAAATACAATGTGTAAACTTTCCACTGACGGATATAATAGTGTTCTCACTTTTAAAGAAAAACAGTACTTCCTAGCAGGAGGCCTGCAAGAAATTTAACAATTACTCAAGATTTAGTTGTACAGCATGGCATTTTCGAACATGTGCAGAGTCTGTTATTTTTTGTAATTAAATTAATTTAAATAATAAATAATGTAATTAAAATACATTTGGACTGTGCAATCCCTAGGGCTGGAACTGAGCGCAGAGAAGTGATGCATATTCAATGTGAAGTTTAATGAGTAAGAAAATGCAGAATCCTGGAAATCTGGTAATGTGCAATATAGTTTTGGCACCCTCCCCCTTCTTCCTCGTTCCTTTTCAGAGCAAAGGAGGGCCCAATTTACAGAATCAGGCTTTAAATCATTCACAAGTCTCTTTTCCTAAAAAGGAAATGTTGCTAGTGTTCAGGGTTTTTTTTAGCACAACATGTGGTTACCCAAATGTTTCCCTACAATAGTTCTAGTGAAAAGTGATAGGAAATTGACTCTGTAACCCTGTAATAGCAATGTTTACTTTACCCTCATCAGTATTTTACAGACTATAGGAAATCATTACTTGTCTATTTGTTACAAGGCTGACCCTGATTAAAAACTTCTGCTGAGATTTTTTTTTTCCAGAAGAGACTTATCCTGTCAGAGCTCTGCTTTGAGGGATCATCACAGCCCTGATATGCTCTGCTTTTTCTGATTGTCAAGATCTGTTATGCTCTGCAGCAAAAATCCAGAGACCCCTGGATCATGCCTTGGGGTATTTTGTGCCTTCTTTCTGGAGAACCTTGGCATTGCTCTCAGGAAAAAGAGGACTTGTGTCCCCTCTTACTTTCCCCCAGTACTGTTAATGTGTGTGCAATGGCCTCAGCAGTATCCTACTCCCTTCCAGACAGTAGTGCCATTCAGGCAAGAGTACACCAGGAGAGTGAGCTCTGAAACCCAGGGTCCCACAAGAGCAGGGAGCCCCTCTCACAGCAGGGGATCCAGGGTTTGATGCTTAGCAGGGGGATGAAAGGGACTTTGGGACATTGCATGTGGTGCCTTGCTTCTCAGGTGGACAGTTCAGGATGACAAGAGAGCCTGAACTGTCAGTATGAGCTAGGGCTGCTGTCATCTCCATAATAGAACACTGCTAAAGGACATCTTAGAGGCTCTATAGTTTTCAAATTTGTGTGGACTGCAAACGGATTACACTTCTGACTCTTTGATTTCCCAGAAATGCAATACTTAAAATTTTGTGGGGTTAATTATTCTTCCCTCCTTCCCCTCCGAACCCAAGTCCTGCAGCCAGGTAATCATAGGAAAACCTGAGTTTCTGCTGAAAATCTTCTGCCAAGGTGTCTGACAAAAGTACAAAGCACAGATTTGTAAAGATTCAAAAAGCAGATGAAAATACTAAAGCAAAAAGAAAAAGAAATACATCTTTACTGTTGTCTTAAGCTCTGCTGATCGTAAGACATGTCTAATGGTTTCAGGAGGCTTGAGTCAGGAGGTGAAATCATTAGCAATATTGATGCCTCTGAGAAGTGAATTCTTAATACCGTTGTTATTGTGGCTGGCCAAAACTACTGTTCAGCCTTCAACTTTGCTTAGAGACAAAAGAGCCTTTATTTCAAGTGGCAAAGGTCAGGTTTTCAGTGTTGAAGATCCAGGAAAATATTCTAGCAGACGACTGTGGTATACATGTGTATGTGGCTACTTTCTATTATATTTAGCTATTATCCATATTTACATACAAGAGTAATTCAAGGTTTGAAATAACAATTACAGAGAAGTCAGGGGATAGCCTCCTATGTGTTTTAAAAGCCCCATCCGCAGGACTATGCCATTCACTTATGTCCTTTGCTGTTCCTGCCATGCTAGTTAGGAACTACACAATTGACAGGTTCTTAACAAATGAAGGTAGCAAGGGGCTTAAAGCTTTTGTGATTGTTCAGAATAAACTGGCTTCTATGGCAGTTCCCAGTTTGGGGAAAGATTCACAAAACTAGTTAGACTTCTAACTCTGACTGAGCTCACAGGTAATTGTGTGCACTCATTGGAGTTTAGCTTGTAATGCTTTTGTAGATGCTGTATGTACAAAAGTGGGACTCCTTTCCTGATTTTTTCACTCAATATCTGACTCACTCTGAATCTCTTCCTGCATTTTTTATTCCAACCAATACCATGTACAGATGCAGATCACAGTGGGATATTTTACCTTTCCATGAGGTGCAGACCCCTCCCTGGCATGGTGCTGTTTCTGCACTGGGGACACAGAAGGATTTCCAAGTGAGCAGAAGGTGGCAGCAGATCTCTGCCTCATTTCTCCTGAGGTGATTTTATCTTCTGTGGCGACTGAAGAAAAGAGGAAAGAAGAATGGAAGGAGGGAAGAAAGAAACTTAAACTTTCTGAGGAAAAAACCTATCTCTATTCTAATGCCACAGGTAACTAGGAGAGGACCTCTCAGTTCTGCTCATCATAGTGCACTAATGAAAAGGCAGCTCTGTCACAAGGTGCCCTGAGGATTCAGCAGAGAAGGGAGCACATCTTCATCAGGCCAAATGGCAGCCTGGGAAGCTCACTCATGCACAGATGTGAATGTGTCAGTGGTACAGCCTTCACTTCTAGTGAACCAATGAGAGCACTTATTTTAACCCGATGTGTCAGTAATTGAGCTGCTGTCAAGTGATGCAGCCCTCACCTCCTCCCAGAGCAGAATCCCCCACGTCTACCCAGCTTTCCAGCCCATGGTCCCACATGGCCATGCTCAGGCCATGGCAGAGCCAGCGCCTCTGGCAGCCCATCATCTTGCTGTGGGTGCCTGCCTGCTAGAGAGGTGCCTGTAGCTTTCTCCTCCTTCCTAAAGAGACAAAGACTTGCATGGTTTCAACGTCTACGTTACAACAAACACCCATGCCCTCCTTGCAGAGCCACCCTCAAACCATCGTGGCTAACAATGGCAACAAAGAGGTGTCATTGCTTTGCCTATTTGTGTATTTCTCCTGTCCTGGCTGTGTTTCCTCTTTCTAGCAAACTCCTTTTTCCCCCGCTTTGATCTATGGATGCTACTTACATGTTACAACTGCTGCAGCCCATGAGCCACTGACACAGAAGGTTCACTGTTAGAGAAGGAAAAGAATTTGAAGGGAAAGAGGGGAACTGCTTAATAACAACACTAAAAAGGTCATAATTAATGATTTGGTTGTAAAGGTGAAAAGCTGAAGCTCAGCATTTACTAAATAGTTTATTGTTAAAAAGGGAAACTTCATCTGTGGCAACATTTTTAAGCAGGTGAGGTGGAGCTTACCAATGAAAGGGAAGCTTTCTTCTTCAATGTTCAGCCTAGGTGTCAAAACACATTTTAGGTGAATTTACTTCCACTGATACAAGGCAGCCAGTTTTGTTTGTTTGGGGACTGTCTCTGATTGTTTTACTTAGTTTCTTTGGAAATAAACCAAAGCATTGGTTTTGATTCACAGATCCTTATACCCAAAGAGGAGCAATGTGAGCACTGGCTTTGAGCTGTGACACAACACAAGCCACACGCTTTCACTGCATCAAGTTCAGTGGTGTGGGTGGTTAAGATAGAATAAATCTTTTAGGAAAATAATCAAACTTGACTTAAATATTCCATCTGATATAATGAAGTAGTCCTGATGAGTTACCAGCACAGTTAGAAGCCATATCTTACTTCCAGTTCTTCCAAGATCTTTCTAACTGATACAGAAATGACAACAGCTGCAGACTCACAAGGACAGGTAATAAACAATGGCAATTAAGAAGAGCACAAGATCTAAAAGAAAAAGGAGGGAAGGGAAAATCTTGCCACTCCATCTGATGAGATGTTGCCCATTACAGTACACAATGCACTCCAGAGCTTCCTCTGTGCCTATTTGCCTCCTACAGAACTCCCACCAGGAGATCCCTGAGTCCCCACTTTGCTGATATTCAGAATTTTTTTAGAGATATTAATATATTTGGCTGGAGAATGTTAGAGAAAGAAATCATAATGGGCAGTGACAAGGCACATCAGCTGTCTTTTCCTCAAAGGACTTCCACCTTGTCATACTGAGGGATCCCTGCCTCCCCTCAATCTCCCCTGAGTTCCGGTTGATACCTTTGAGATCAGCACCAGTGCAGCTGGTGAAGTTATGCTGCACAGCCCTCCACTCCTCTAACTAGAAGGAGACACTAGCCTTTCTGCTTTGTGGTACTAAAGGACATGGGTTAGTGGGGAAATACTGGTGGTAGGTGGACGGTTGGACTGGATAACCTTGGAGGTCTCTTCCAGCCTTGGTGATTCTATGATTCTCTATCTTCTCATTCAATTTAATTGCAGTATTAATTTTTATAATAGTTATTTTGATTTACTCTAGCATAATCAAAAAGTACAATGTACTTTGTAGCAATTACTATAAAAAATTGGTTTGCCTTTTTCCTAGGAGAGAGAGAGAGAGTTTAGAGAGACATTTTCTAACATCTTCACAGCTGAAACAAAGGAAAACACAAAAAACCCAACCACTGGCATGAAAAAAAAAAAAGAGGAAAATAACGAGATGAGTGATATTTTGTAAAGGTTTCAAAGAGTAATGTTGTTTAGTGGGGCTATGCCAGATTAATATTACAAAACCTTTTAGAATAATTTACAGGAAGAAGATGATTTTTTTAAGGAAGGGGATGTCACTAGTGGAAATAGTGCCAGCATTGTAAAAACGTTGGTTTGGAAAGGAGATTGGAATCTAATCACTTAGATCCATGAAGCAGGAAGAATAAAGGGAAGAAATTTGGAATATCCTCATGCCAAACTAGTCAACAGATGGCTCAGGGCCAGGACTCAGCCTGTAAGGACATTTTTTTGGCTTCAGGAGAACACTGGCCCATCAGCAATTGGCCTGTTCCTATCTCATGTTGTAAGACAGAGATAGTGCAAATCTAGATTTGGTCTGTTCAGTTGGACCGGCACTGTAACAATATGTCTATATCTGTTTGGCCCCATAACATCTGGCTGGGAATAAAAATAGGTTTTAGGATATGAGAGTTCACCATCCATGCTTTGGAGGATGAAAGAAACCACAAGCAGGTGTGAAGGACAGACTCTGTGAGATAATGTCAACTCAAAACTGATGGGAACTTTGCCCCTCTGGGTAAGAACGATAGCCACTTTTTTCCCTGTCTTTTTTCCAAGATATTTTGTAGGTCCAAAGGAAGTTGATTTCCCTTGCATTATTATTATGGCATGAAAGAATTTCTATTTACATTTATGAACTGGTCGTGACCTGAGCTGATTGTTAGGATTACCTATAGATACAGTTATACCTAAATATTTGCTTACTAAGTTTGACTAAACTCTGCTCAGCTGCTTTTGTGATTTCAGTTTCTAACAAATTTATTCACCACTGTGCATTTTACAAGTGACAAGAGAAATATGCTTGTGCTTGTATCACCATTGTGTAACTAAGACAATCACAAGGAACAAAATAGAAGAAAAAGCTCAAATTAGGGATGACAGAAAGTACTGTAATTTACACTGGTGGAAACACCTTGTAGGTCAGCCTCATGCTTGTTCATGTCATGTTTTTAAACATGCACAGTTATACTGCCTCCAATCTCATTTTTCCTGATCTAGATTTATAGTAGAGAATAACTGGAGTTAAAACGATCAAACTTTCCAAGTTCTTAATCTCAGTTAATATCATTGCCTCTGGTGTATTTGGAAGGTAAAAAGCAGTACAGAAATTCTGAAATGCATGGAATAACATCTACTATACAAATCTGAAACACTGTAGACTAAAGATAGCTCTGATACAACCAACACTGAAGAATACAAGATCTGAGCCTTCAAATGTCAGGAAAGTATTTGTATCAAATATTCTCTCAGAATAGGTTGATTTAATGGTCCAACAACAGTTCAATTATTTATTTGTAAATTGGGAAAAACCCAGGAATTCCCGACTGCTTACCTCTTCCGAACTATGATAGTTGAGCTACAACCTCATGCTGAAGTGTCAAGTGACAAAAGATAGGTTACACCAAACGGCCCAATTGAGTAATCTGTTTCCTGCCTTAGTTAACACAGACCTGAGCGCATCCACCTTCAAAACACACTGCAAAGTCCATTTATTCTGAAGCACATTTTCTGGAGAAGGGAAGCTACACAGAACAACAGCGGTAGGAAGAGCCTTGTTATTACATTTTGATAATAAATTTGCAATAGCAAATAACTTTGTTATTACTACTGTTGTTTGTACCTCAGCACTAGGTTATTTAGAAGCAAAACACTGCGTGGTAACGAATGACACAAAACTACTGGGCTTGGTGATGTGGACTGTACACCAGTGAGGGCTGGATAGACAAAGAAAACCACCAGAAACTAAGAATGTCAGAGTACTTCACATCAAATGTCCAATCAGTCTAATATCTTCTAAAAGATCATAAAAAGAAAAAATATAGATAAGAATACTTTTATGTAACAAATTTCCAGTCTTTACTGATTTATGGTTCAAGAGTTCCTTTGCACGTAATGGCATACAACCTGTGCAGCCATATAGCCTATAGTGGAGGCAGGGGGAAGGCATTTAGGAAAAAGTTGGTCTGAAGACATATTAGAGGGCATAGGAGCAGGAGGAGATGGTATTTGCATATCCTGATTTCAATTAAGTGGAAACACTGACTTCAGACAAAGGAAGGTGCACCTGTGAAGTACTGCAAATTCATATGGGTTTTCTTAATGTTGCTGTCCCCGTATAAATTCTTGCTAAATACAGGGAACTATCTACAGTTCACAATATTGTCCGAGTATTATAATAGGCTCAGAAGCTGTCCTAAACAACTGGAAAAACCAAGTGACATAACTAGGACTTTTTCTGATGATCATCTAAGATGACATTAGCTACAGTGAAAACTGTACGTTTACTTTTATGTTGCACTTTTGTATAACTACCATTTGCTACTAGGAGCAGTACTTGTAGTAGGGGAGGACTGGTGGTACCAAGAATGTTTTACTTCACAGTAAAAAGGAAATATTTGGATATTATGGTATATAATATTATGGTACTAAAGCAGGGACTATTTAAACATGACATCCACATTCATAATGAGTGCACTTTGATCTGCAAATAGTCCTTAAAACTGAAGTAAGAATATTGCTTTAAATAGTGCATTTGTTTGTCCTGACCTACAAGCATGTGCAAGGAGAGAATGTTTCCTATTGCAGTCAACTGACTTCCCCTGATTTACAGCATTTTCACCAGAGGTTCAAGTTCTGTTGTCTATTTGGACCTGATTTGGATTTATTTTATTTTATTCTCCAAGTAGTCCAGGAAGCAAGATAAGAATTACTTTCACACATGACTCTGTTTGCATAACACTTTTTTCCACTAAGTAAGAAATAGTGGTAAGTTATATTTCCTTTGAAAAACAGTGGTTTAAATTGAGGTGTGAAATGTTCCCTTGTACTCCATTGTACTTTTTCATATGGAAGTTCAAGTAAAATCTAAATGACTGAATCGGGTTTCATACCTACTACTGTTTGTACATTTGTTGTTTCTTATGAAGTCTTCGGTCATTTTTAGAGACACATTTCATTTAAAATTCAGTAGATGTGTGACAGGTCCATGCATCACTGCTGTGTGCAGCTGCAGGGACTTCACAGATGTGAAGTTCTCTGTATTGTATGGTTAGGAGGAAGGATGTTTGTCTGTGTAAGCAGAGAACAAAAGGAAATGTGAAAGTAAAGGGAATCCACCTCACCGGCTGTCTCCAGCGATGCCTTGTGGGCATAGCAGGCAACTTTCTCTACCTCCTCACTTCTGTTAAATGCTATTAAATTTACTTTTTTTTTTTTTTGCTCCTGCAAGAAGAATTTATGGAAAATCCCTCAAGGTAAACCTGGCAAAATGGTTCATCGTAGTACATATTTTTCTGGGAGGAGATATGAGTGTGTTCTTGTTAAAGGATATCAGGATACAAGAATTACTCCACAGCCCCAAAGCCAGCAACATCTTCCCAACAAAGCCAGTGACAGTCTACTACCTGCAGAAAGTCCCTTCTCTAAATCTGTAACCCAAATGCATGAATACCAGCGTCCAGAGCAATAACTCTGAGCTAACTTTTAACCAGATTATTCCATTACCAGTAGCTGTCTAACTGTGACAGAAAGGAGCTCAGCACACTCTCTATAAGGCTCTCCAGAGTGTTCTTAAGTCCTCAGCTGATCAAACCTGTGTGAATACAGGTGTAGTACTATTGTTGGCAAAGGGTTCAGTAAATACGGCTCTTGAAATTTCATAAGAAAGAACATATTTTTTAAGCACTTTCACTAGATCAGCGATGGAATCAATAAATATATAAGTGACCCCATCTTTATCATAGAGTCATAGAATCATAGAATGGATTAGGTTGGAAAGGATCTTAAAGATCATCTAGTTCCAACTCCCTGCTGTGGGGAGGGTTGCCAACCACTAAATCAGGCACTAGAAGAAGTTGCCCAGGACCCAAAACTACATAAAACCACATAATATATAAAATAGCAGGCATTGCAGCTTTACTTTTCATAAGGACACTTTCAAGAAGTAAAAACAGAATTGCACGTATGGGAAACTCCATCCAACCTTTTGTATCAGTGGTAAGACAGTGAGAGAGAGATAAAGGGAATCTTGGGCTCCATTCTGAGCACCTAAAACTACTTTATATTTTGATCAGTGATTGCTTGACATAAAGGAATTACTTGTGTACTTTACCTGAAACTGTTGTTAGATAAAATGCATAAAGAGGGCAACCTTTTCAAGCAGTCAACATGGAGAAGTAAACCAAAATTGAATCTGTGTCTTCCACGTAACAGTAAAATGCTTTTCTGGAACCCTTGTTGTACAAAGAGTACAAACCATCTCCTGTTATGGCCACTGTGTGATCTGTGATGAGTATTTTCCAGGTGATTTCATTGTGCTCAGAGTTCACATGCTTACTTAGCTGCTGCAGGTGCTTTCAGCAGAGGCAGACCGCCCCATGAATTCTGCTCAGACTTTGGTGAGAGATAAAGCTAAACTGGGCTGTCAAGACCAAGGTGCTTCCTGTTATGCAGAGAAGCATGTTTCCTGGGAACCTTCAATGAGAAGAAGCTGTGGTATTTTCAGAGCTGGAGTGGCTGAATTAACATTTTCAATCATTTTTTAATTAACTTTAATTGGCTAATGTTTCATTTTGGAAGCTGGCCTTGAGGGTCTTGTACTCTTACGTTTGCACAAAGAAGGACGGAAGCCATACTGAGATATATCCACACACACAAGAGCCACGAGTTCAAGAAGCAAATGGAGAAATAAAATAGAAATAGACTGTCTAGTAAATACAGAGCTAATTAGATAACATTACATGCATTTCAGCTCATAAATTTGGGCTTAACTATCTTGTATTAACCATTGGGTTGAAATATTCTTTTGGACAAGTAATGGTTGAAGCAAAAATCTCTTAAACTGCACAGACTACTAAACTGCATCTGTTAGTGCCATTTCCAACTGCAACTAGAAAGGAACAAGTAAAATCATAGGATGTGTTTTTTTCAATACAATCCACACACAGCTGTTAGCTATTCCCCTTGCAGCTTTGACAGAACATCAACTACAGCCATTCTGTAGCGTTAGGATGATAAATCAGAGGGGCCTATGGAAGGAGCGGACATCGGTAAGATGCAGAAAATAACAAATGAATTCTTTTAACTTTCATGTTGAAAGCTGCAGAATAAGGAAAACAATCACGCCTCTGCCAGAGCTTTCAAAGTTTGTGAGGTGCACCTTTGCATATCCCAAATGAGCGATGCAGCTAAAAGCACTGGAGAACACATCATTGACTAACAAAGCCAAACTAATTAAACATTGAAAAAGTTGTCTCCTGACAGAATATAGAGACACATAAAATAGACACTACAAACTCCTCAGCAGCATTTTACTGGTAGGAACTATTTGTGTCATAAAAATTAAGAATCAGAATCAGAAAAGGCTTATCTTTAGGGTTATCCTCTGTCAAGGATTGCTAGCACTATTTTTTTTAAATAGGGTAATGTCTCTCAGTCAGGTAGAATCATTGCCAGCTCTAAAGATTCTATTTTTCAAATGTACAAGCAGAGCCTCGTAGCCCCCTGCTACACCCTGCCACCCATATTCCCGATGTATAAAGAAACACACATCAGATGATTTTTTTATACTTTCAGCCTTTTACCAGTAGAGAAGATGCTCTTTGCTATTAGGAATATAAAACTCTTTCTGTCTTCAGGTGTTTGTAGTCTCAGATAACTACTTGCACTTCAGTTCTTGTTTCTTTCAAGAATCTTAAACAGCACTGTTCTGCTTTATAGTCCATTAAGCAAATCAATAAATATATTTATAAAAATATGTCAGTAAATGAAAAAATGTCATTAGGAAGTGCACAGAAGTAGTAGGGAAAGCTGCTCCATGACACAATACCTTCAGAATACAGATAGACTCAGATGAAAAAGTTATGTGGAACATTTGACTGTTCGCTAGCACTCCTAGGTTTCTCTGCATTATTTGCTTCTTCCTCCCATGAAACATCCGCCTTCCACACTACATATTTTTCCCCACTTGTATCAGTTTTCTCAAACTGTTCCTCAGCTTATTTTCTCCTGTCTATATGATTATCTCCATCTTTAATATTTTTCTATTGCTTGCAATTTCTTTTGAATTTAATGTCAACCATGAATTTAATTAAACTGTGGTCATTAACATTCATTTTATATGCCTCACTAACAGAATCCCTCTCCTAGTTCTTAATGACACTTAAATAAATAAAACCTAATAGAGATCCCTGTGGTACCTCACTAGACACCTTAACCTAGTTTGATACTTGCTGCTTAACTGTTTACTAAGCTCCTTTGAACACTTGGCAAACCACAGAAGAGCATGTAGATTCAAACCAAACTGAATTAATATTTTACTCCAACTTTCATGAGACTCCATCTTGAATGCTTTAGCTGAATGCAAATAACTTACATGTTTCACTTCTCTTTTTATCTGTAGAGGCCCTGATTCTTCCAGCATTAATGATCATGTTTAATTTTTAGCATGTGTTTAAAGTAAGCACAAGTAAACACTACTCGTAGTTAAATGAGTTATGCATGTGCTTGCAAGCTGCTAGCTTAAATACCTGGCTCAAAAATGGTTACCTTAAATCTAGGGTCTTACTGTACTTCAGTTCTTTATCTTCAGAAATAGTATTCTTCAGAATTTCAATTCAAACAGCCATATATTGTACAAAAATCCTCAGTGATAGGTAGGTTTTGATTTGTCTTAAGAGTATATTCAAGGGAAAAAATAGATCATAAAAAATGCAGTAATAAAAGAGATAATGATAAACTAACATACCAGCAATCAAATATTTTGAAAATCCTGGAAAGAAAACATTGAAGAAAAAAAATATTTTTGAAAGTCCTGTACAATTATTTCCAGCCCAACTACTTGAAAACCTGGTGTGGTTTTATCAGAACATACAGCTGCATTCTTGTGAACACTGCTGTTAAACTTGTCAAAAGGGAGACCAAAACACTAAAAGATATATGTCCATGGCCGGCAGATCTATTGTTTTCTAGAGACTTCTCTGAACATATTTTCTATTTCTATAGTACTGATTTCTCAGTCCATCATATTTAAAATGTCAAAGGAAGCTGAATTGTTGAGAAAGAAAGAAAGAAAGAAAGAAAGAAAGAAAGAAAGAAAGAAAGAAAGAAAGAAAGAAAGAAAGAAAGAAAGAAAGAAAGAAAGAAAGAAA
>NC_034409.1:127124287-127137355 GCF_002078875.1 Numida meleagris
GGAAGGAAGGAAGGAAGGAAGGAAGGAAGGAAGGAAGGAAGGAAGGAAGGAAGGAAGGAAGGAAGGAAGGAAGAGGTCCAGAATACCTATTTATAGAAAAAGAAGTAGAAAATTATCAACCAATTTACAGCTGACTTTGTTCACAGCACCAGCCATCTTTCCATTTCAAAAAGCGAAGTCCAAATTATCTTTGTTCTCCATCAGCAGATCTGACATCTTTTGCACCGGGACTGACTGTTGATGAGCCATGTTGTTAACACAGTGCCTTTTGTTGTGATAAATGGCTCATGGCAGGGAAGCTAGCTGAGATGAAGGATCCTCTTGCACCCTATACTACAAGAAGACTGGTACAAAGCTTTTGAAATTGTCTGTGAATGGAAGTGTTATGAAAATGTGTAAAGAAATATGTTTAGATATGGTCAGAGAAATGAAAGAATAAGCACAATGCCCATCTGATTAGAGACAATTTAAAAATAACGTCCACAAAAGAGATCAGGTTGTCTGTATAGAAATATTGCACAGGTTATACATTCATACTCACATCTGGGACGAACACATTTTATTCCAATAGAGGTGAATAGCCAAGTTAAAGCCACTGGTTCCTTTAACTGTGAGCTGAGCATGAAGTTTGGTTTTAATTTGAAAGTTAATCAAGACACTTCCTCACTTCTGGCATTTACTCAGAGAAAAATAAAAGAATTTAAAAGAGAAAAATCAATGCAGAAGAAGGAAGTAAAGATGATATTACTTGAAATGGGATATCAAAAATGATTCACAAGTACCAAGGTTATTTTTCATCACCTAGACACATGCATATGTTTACATAAATGCGTGCGTGTCATTTCACTTGCAGGTGTCTACGAACCTTATAAATATATGTAGTAAGAATATACTATTATTTAAATGCATATACATAAAATCCTGTGTAGACAATGTTTAATTGGATATGATATTTAAAATATATCAATCTTACTCCATTCCAGAGAACAGAATAAATACCAAAACAGATTTTAATTAAAATAAATAATCTAGGATATACTGAAACTGGAGAAAATTATTCTACATACAGGTGGCAGACTGGGGAACTAAACTCAGAATTGCTAAGTGATGCTAACAGTTATTAGATTGCTTCTGCAAATCAAATAATGAACAAAACTCTCAGGACAGAAATATAAGGAAGAAAACACACTAAGAAGGACTTCCTCCCTTAGATCTCCTTGCATGCCTATAAACATTTCAACAGATCATGTCGCTTTTGCTTACTCGTTTATAAGAATCTTTAAATTTTACTCTGGTACCTTTTCCTCAAGAACTGTGCTGCTCAATTCCAACAATATCAAATGTAGAAGTGTGGAAAGATCACAAGGAAGATCCATATTAAAACCATCATAAATAAATTATGGTTCTCCCTTATAGAAACTTGGTCACAGGCCCTTTCTGAGGATTCTGTTTCCACTGAAGCCAAATAGCTTTGGCTAAATTGTTCACTGGGGTAGGACAAGTTACAATTGACATATGAATAAATGTAAACCATAGTTGTTGCAGTTAGTAAACTATAGTTTTCAATTTGATCTTAATTTCTGTCCCTTGTGCTATGAGCTGAAATTTATTTTGTCCTTTGAGAAGACTGTTTTGTGGGGGATATAAAATAAGGATCCCAGTAGAAAATAATGCAAAATAAAAAGTTTCACTGGCCTAAACTCACTTCATAATTTGGCCGGCATTCTTCATATCAAAGCATTAGTTCAACTGACTGAGGAGCTATTTCACTTTTATGACAGTGTAGAATACTCCCCTTATTGGCTACTTATCCAACAGTTTTCTCCTACAAATTTCTTCAGTTGTACGAGTGAACCACTGTTAACAATATAAAGCAAAAATGTATAGTATTCTCTGGATACAGATATTTCTATGCTTATTTCATCTGTAAAAATCAAACATTCTTTCTATTCTTAAAAAAATAAATCATTTACTACTTGTGCATGGAATTAGAGATTTTTTTCTGGTTTTAAGATATCTGGAAAAATAAGATATAATCTGTCTTCTGTTAATAATATTGAGTTTGATCAAATTCTATATGAAGATATATTTAGTTTAGCGTTTATTTTTGGAATTCTGGTGGGTTTTGAATTTCATTTCAAAATATTTTTCATCTTATTTTTTCTGGCAGGAAAGTGGTTCTGGGTAAGACCTTTTTTAGTCCAGGTATGAAAATGTGCTCATCTTCACTCCCTACTTTTTTTTTATCCTACATTTATTCTCAACATCATGAAAAGTCTAATGATGTCTTATCTGAAGTCCTGAAGTCCATCTCATAAGATTTCTTACACATCATGCTGGACTATCAATAGTTATTCAAGCAGACACCAATCCACACCAGTGAAGACCGAATATGTTGCAGTCCAAACCCTTTATATTGTATTTCACTTACTGCACAAACTCAATTAACTGGTCTGCTCTATTTTAGAAGGAACCCCAAAAGACCAACTTCCCATGTCTTTCACATATTTATAGAACTGAAATTGAAAACTTCCTGCTTGTTATACTCTAATACTAATTACCTTAGCGTTTGACTGGTTAAGCAAATCACTTACTCTATGTTGACAGTTAGTAAGACTAATAAACATCTTTCAGACTCCTTTCGTAAAGTACGCTTAAATGTCAGAAGTGAATTACAAGGAAGTATGTCCAAAGCTCTCTTCTCCTAGCAGACAGAACTGACTATATGCTGTGAACCATAACTATATTGACATTTGCCTAATCTTTAAAAGAGGCCTTAACAGGTTTTCCATAACAGGAAAGACTTTGTGGATATGATAAACTAATTCCACTATTTCTTGCTATGTGTCATGGAACAGAGGCATCCTTAAGAAACCCAGATCTTAATACAGAAATATAGTACACAGCTACCCAAATTCTGGTTATACAACACACTAAGTTAATAGCTACGCTGATCAGTAATAAAATCATCGAATTAGTTAGTGTAATACATTCTTAGTATGATACACGCAGAGCTCTTGGAACAGGTCCAGAGGAGGGACACTAAGAGGATCAGAGGGCTGGAGCACCTCTCCTATGAAGAAAGGTTGAGGAAACTGGGCTTGTTTAGCTTGGAGAAGAGAAGACTCTGGGGAGACCTCATTGTGGCCTTCCAATACTTGAAAGGAGCGTATAAACAGGGGGTACGACTGTTTACATAGGTGGATAGTGACAGGACAAGGGGGAATGGTTTTAAACTAAGACAGGGGAAATGTAGGTTAGATATTAGGAGGAACTTTTTCACTCAGGGGGTGGTGATGCACTGGAACAGGTTGCCCAGGGGGGTTGTGGATGCCCTGTCCCTGGAGGCATTCAAGGCCAGGCTAGATGTGGCTCTGGGCAGCCTGGTCTAGTGGTTGGCGACCCTGCTCATAGCAGGGAGATTGAAACTAGATGATCTTTGAGGTCATTTTCAACCTAGGGCATTCCATGTTTCTATGATTCTATGTTTCTATGATGCTGTGATATGTTAAATGGTATGATACCACTCTCATGTAATAGCATTATATGTTCTGCATGCATCTGCATTTTTATCATGGTAAAAACATGTATTTTAAAAGTTTTAAATGTCTGATTTTTTCCTGAGATTTAGCAAAAGCATTTTCTACTTCTTACTACATACGGTGTAGCATTTAGGATCAAATACTAAGAAGGGAGACATTGGGATTAAAACATTCCCTTTTGTAGATACATATTACTAACACAAGATTGAAAGTAACGGAATTTGAAAACAAATTTTGTCTGAAAACAACACGGAAATTAGTATTTTCTAATAGCTTCCCTCCCTTAAATAATTAACTGGGCAGAATCTAAAGATAGTTCTCTCTGGTGCTCCGTATCATGTAGCAATTTTCTCCCTGTTCAGTAGAAATTCTGCTTTATGTTCAGCAGCAAAATAAACATTCTGTTCCTTTCAAAGCATTTACAGATACTGAATTAACCTCCTGCAAGCTGTCCAGCCCTGATACGAAACTCAGCTGGGCAGCCATCAGAACATCTCTCTGGACCTAAGGGAGAATAGCCTGATCCTCGCAAGCAATTTCCACTGACTGTATGCAACACCGACTGTATGCAAAATGTATATGGCCTGGGGAGTGCTCTCTGTGAAACCAGGAAGTCCTTATATTCTTGCTAACACAAGTCCTGACCTATCAAGAACCTTCTTTCTTTCAAATCTTCTGCAAGATGAGTAACAAGAGGTACCCATTAGCTCAGGGAAAGTCTTAGGGTAGCTTCTTTTTCTGTCATTGTTAAACCTCCACTTCACAACAGATAGAATCTGATGAAATACTGTTTTCTGTTTCAATGTCTGTCTGTTGGAGGACATGATCAAGTGTCCTAATCTTATTGTCTTAAAGGCAGTTAAGTTCTGAATGCTAAATAGGAGGCCCAAATGCACTGAAGAAATTCTCTTGAAAGGCTCAGGTTTTTTTCTTTTTTTTTTTTTTACTGTTTTTGTTGTGGGTTTTTTTTTGTGTGTGTATGTTTTTTTGTTGTTGTTTTGTAATTTAAACAACAAAGGCAGAGGCTGAGATACTGGATTCTGAGGCACCCTCAAATGCTATTTCTTTAGTAAAATGAGATAAAAAGCAAGAGGTTGTCAGAGGAAGACATAAGGAAAAGAGCACCTCTTAGAGAAGAAATAATTTTAAAAACATATACTCAGGGAAATCTAAAAGCTTCTAATACCTATTTTTTCTGCTTTTCAATTTATACATTCTTTATCTTAATTTAATTCATCTTTGCTTTAGCAAGACATTCAGTAAGCTAGCTGCGCTCAAAACTTTAACATACCAATAGGAAGTCAGTACATGAAATAAGAATACATTATTTTTCTTTATTTTAGAAACCAGTTAATACATACTGACTTCTTTTTAGAGATCAACATAATCCACAAACACTTTATGTGGGGTCTCAGTCCTTCTCCTGTTGAGACTAGTTCACCAATATTGCATTTCATTATGGTGAAATACTACACTATATGGCTTGCTTGTTTAGGAAAGAGAGGAGCATGGCTTGCCTTTGCATGGCATGCCTGTTTCAGATCTTGTGAGCTGTACTGAAGGGTAGAATGGAAGTCCTGCATGGCACAATATCTAGTCTGGTCACCATCTGATTCAGAGTAAACATCATGCCTCATTCTCACCTCCACAAACAAACAAACAAACAAAATACCCAACAAATCAAACCAAAACCAGATCAAAACCAGAGCAAGTCAGAATGTTCAGTAGAAGATTATGTGTAGCTGGGAGTCATTCCAAACTGAAATTGCAGGTCAGAGTATGTTTTAAGGAAAAGCAGTTGAGAAAGTTATAACCTTATGCCCATTCAGTTTAGGCATAGCCTTTGAGGTTTCTTCTGACTTGTTATTACATCAGATGACACTGTGAGATGCTAATGGTGTAACATCCCTAAATGAACTTCCACTTGGCAATAAACTAATGTCATCTACAGTCACTAGAACCTAGAAATAGAAAGCAAACTAAGTATGAATACCAGGAAAAGAGTTCAGAGAACTACTTCTAATCCAAAGCAAAAGTATGCTAATCCTCTTGGACTAGGTAAGTCCTCCAACAGGATTTTGTGACTGTTGTTTGGGAGTTGTTCTTTAGCATAAGATAAATCACTCCAATGGCTTGGCAGAATGCATGACTGTGATTTGGCATTATGAGAAGGTACAGGCATTAGTTATTTTATTAAAACATATGGATTCTGCTTTCCTTCATGTTTTTTGCACAGGAATAGTCTTCCAACCAGTGCCAGGACTGTTGAGCTGTTGTTTCCTGAAGCCCTAACCTCTCTAATAAGGAAAAACTGCAAATACCAGACAGTAAAACTGATCCTAATGTAATAAAATGAGCATCTTTTGCATTGTCTACCACACAGATAGTCAAGCTATGGTCCTGTGCAGCTCTTGGAAGGTTATAGGATGACCAGTTACACCATATGATAGATGTAAGGACCTTCTCATGTCAGATGAACACCTAAAACAAGGACATATATTTCTGGGCTCCACAATGTAGTCAAATTTCAGTATTACTTAACTTCTTTTCACTATTTTTTATAAATTTTAACTTAAACTGAGGATTCATAAAGAAGAGAAATATTCAACAACTTGCCAAAACAATTTAGATTTTCTAATTTCATATCTTTCAACCAGACCTTTGATTAACTTTCCCTTCTAAAATCAGATCAGCAAGAACAAACCCATTTTATACTGTAGTTATAATGCATTTTTGATTTTCATGAGTTTATTTTATTTCTGCGTTTACTTCCATTGCAGTACTGACAAGAAGTTTCAGTAGGGAGTAGGAGACCAATGTGTTAAAGCTGCATAGACACATAGGAAGAGACAGCTATTGCTGAAGAATGGATAGTCTAGGGCAAAACTAATCATGGATCTGAAAAACAGACCTGGCAAATTGTCTAAGGATAGGTAATAATGTCTGCAAGATGCCACAGGTTGACTGCATGTCTCAGAAAAAAAACACAATGGCTGCCAGTTCACATATCCCACTTGTTCTGCTCTACAACCTGCACACTATTGCCTCACAAAAGTTATGTTAAAAAATTGCCCCCAGACACTGCACGAAGCATGCTGAATGGATCTGAAGTTTATTGGAAAGAATGCACCTTCTACTTCATTTACCTCTGAGCTGAGACAGAATATAATTGAACATGCTTCGCTCTTTAGTGCAATTTGTTCATGAACATTGTTACACTGAGAGCAAGCAGGAATAAAAAAGCACTCCTTCCTCAACCATGGAAAGAATGTGTGCACATTCTTACACGGGCTGTGTACAGGAAATCATTCACAAACCTTCAAAGGTATTGATGGGGGAAGGGAGGAGGCTGGAATGGCATTCCTTGGGTAAGAGCACGTGAAAGTCTGGTCAGATTAGTGTAATATATTACACAAATGTGACACAAAAATGTTCGTGGATTACACTTCCTTTGCTGTATCATATTAGCACCTCATCACCTCAGCCTACCACTAACAGATGCTAACAAGATATGAGAAAAGGGCTAGAATACACTGAGGTTTCTGTCTCACATTAGCAAGTGTGCACTGTGATGCTGCTTGCCAGCATGCGATGCACAAATTACCAATGCATATTCTATGAAACCAAACCAAACAAAACAAAACATTGCCATGAAAAGCGTGTTTACAATGTGCTGCAAAGTGAAGAAGTGCACTCTGTAGTGGGGAAAATCTAACCCACCTCCTGCAAGGTCACTAAGATAAGGAGCACGCTGAAGTTCCTTACTGGCACTCCCTAGAAATATACTGTTTCTGTTCAGTGAGTTTCTACTCTTAAGAAAGTCCTAAGGCATAAATTTACTCAAATTATATAATTACAGCAGGCTTCATATGGATTTTATTTAACTGGATCTTTTTCTTTGCAAGTGAAGTTGGCCTTGGTGTTGAATCAAAAGAAATAGAAAAGCATTAGCCATGCGCCAGTCCAAGCTCTAGTAACGCCTCTGGGAGATTTCGACTCAATAGAGATCCTTCCTTACACTCAGCCTTATGATTCACTAAATATTATGATATTTTACATACATAGCAGCCTTATTATACTGGCTAATTAAATTTTAAGGGGACAGAAGACTGCAGATGCACATGCTCACATTTGCAGAGTAAAACCTGCTTTTCCCCCGTACAGCCTCTCTTGCCATGCAGAGACATTCATGGAAAAATGTGTGCACATGTCTGAAGATGCCTTTTCTTTCCACGAGCAACAGATGAAATCTGCAGCTGCTGAAAAAACAGTCTTCCAGATTGCTATCTCATGTGTTTGACTGCACATGAATATGTAGAATATTAGTATTTGTTATAATATAGGCCAAAATACCTACTGTGTACACTGGGTTAAAATCTGAGCATCAAAAGTTTATTTTTGTTTTGTTTTAGTATATTTACATGAGGGAAATATATATGATGGGTAAAATCTATTTGGCTTTCTCTCTCTCGACGGTACTTTCGCCAGGCCTTCAGTGCAGTAAGGTTGCGATTACATGTTTTGTCTAGACATATATGCAATATATACATTGCACATAAATGGGCTCAAGCTAATTATTTTTAAATAATGTGTATGCTTTGAAAAATAGCAAGCAGAAATGGAACCGCCTAAATATATTGTGGGTCATGTTCTGGTTTTCCCCAGGCATTAAAACACTGTCTCTGATCTTTTCTTGAAAACATTGTTGAAGGGGGCTAAGTAGGGGGAAGATTTCCTCCTGTGCTGTAAACCAGGTATATACTGCGCTGTTCTGTGTTCATCACAGTCACAGTGCTCCATGTTGAACAGGACCTCGTCTGTTAAACATGAAGTTGTAGTCCCACAGGATTTTTTTTTTCATCTTCATATGTGATGTTTGGACACAAACTTCTATTCATTACCATGGAAAAACATGCTTGTCAAACAGCTGATATATAAGTTTACAAAAACTGACTATTTATAAAGTAAAACATAACACATTATTTCATAGGGCATAACAAGGATGTTGCAGGAGGAAAACTGTAGTTGCTGGTGGCATCACAGTGAAGACAGCATTTCAGGTCCTGATAGGTACTTTCTTCAGGGACTGAAGGTACTGGCAAGTGCAAAGTCACTGCAATCACATGGAAGTGTTGGGAAAGGCATAAAGCACTAAGATCTCAGCACTGCTGTCACCTGCCCATGGGAGGCTGACGCTCTGTGCTGCTTCAGGGAGAGGCTGGGCTCCTTCCATTACTTCTGTAATTGCGTTACTGAAGTGCACCTGCTTTTTCCTCAAATAGTTTCACTGTTGATAGCAGCCTGTAGCAATGAGAGAATTTAAAAGATTGGCAAAAGAGCAATATGCTGAATCACACGGAGGTCACGAGCCCAGTGTAATGAATTTTGCACATCCAACCACTCTGGTTGAGTAGCTGCCCGAGGATCAGAGAGCAGAAGAGTGACAGAGGTTGGAGGAGAAGCCAGAAACCCTGATTTCTAGACCCCTGCCCATCCCAGAGATGAAAACACTTTACATACTCCTTTTTGCAACTCATTCCTATTTCACATATATTTTTAAAAAAGATGGAAAAAAGTATATGCATTTATGGATTTTAACTGAAAGGGATGAACATTAAGTCAGAAATGAGAGTGTTCATCACCACGGTTCAGACTCTGTTCTCTCTGTCACCCAAAAAAGGCACTGAGTGAGGAGCCCAAGGCATGCTGCCAAGTGTGTTCACTCTCTATGGCTTTTTCCTATGGAGAGTTGGAAGGGAGGAGTCTGAGTTTTCCTCACGTTATTTGTTTATTTGACTATCTACAATTAACATTGTGTCAGATGGTTAATGGATGAATCTGATTTTATGGCTTTTGCACGTGTTCCTAGAGGTCACTGTAGGCATATTTTCACAAATTAGAAAAATAAATAAATTAATTAAACTTATTTTCTACTGGGAACCTAAGCACCTGAAATAACAACTATTTTCTCCATGTATGTAGTTGTGCTCTGCCAGGAGGCATTTTTCCCTGCTTCTTGGCTGAAAAACTGTTCCAGCCATTAGGTTGCAATCAGGCACTGCTGAGTGATAATATCTTTATTAGCTCTCATGTACACAGATTGTCACAAAGCTACCAGCTACTTCCAAATGGCACTTTTTAATTCATAGAATCATAGAATGGCTAGAGCTGGGCAGGACACCAAAGCCCACACAGTTCCAAACCCCTGCCATGGGCAGGGTTGCCCTCCCCCAGCTCAGGCTGCCCCATCGAACCTGGCCTTGAGCGCCTCCAGGAATGGGGCATCTACAGCTTCTCTGCTCACCTCCCACACAGTGCCAGTTACCATGATGCCTTCCCACTAGATGCCAGTCAATGGGGCTGGGTGGTCAGGTAATGGTGGCCTTCGGTACAAAATATGGACATTTATTTATTTGGGGAGAGGGAAATGGACACATCTTCTATGTTTATTTTTCTTTAGAGAAAACAAAACAAAACAAGAAAACACTTATTTTCAACCTTCTTATGGAGATAAATATGAGAAATATTAGTAAACACATATTTGCTACCAATCAGAAACCTATGGATAACTTCAGTGAACTTCAGAATGTTTAATTACAGAAACCTGACTGTTGGGTATCACCAGATACCTCATGGGCTTGCTAGTGAATAAGCACCTCAGAGAGCTTATGGCTTCATCACATAGCTCCAATGCCACGGCTAAGCCTACGTGGGTGCCATAGTGTATTGAGTTTACATGGTGAGGTTCTGGTAGCAGAGGAGCTGCAAAGGAATCCTCTGAGAGCGGAGCCCAGCAGTGCCCCACAGTACGGAGATGTGTTGGGGAGGTGCTGGGGGAGTTGAAGCCTGTGGGAAGCCCATGGGGATCAGTTTGGAAAGGACGGTGTTGAGGGAGTGGGAGCAGAGAGTGGGCATGGAGGGGATGCAGAAATGGAGGGTTGCAGACTGACCACAGGACTCTCCTCTTGGACTTTCTGCTCTTTGGCTATGTCATTCTCAAACAGGTGTGTCTGAGATGACACTGCAAAAAAAAAATCCTTTCTTTTAGAGTTAGATAGCACCTCTTGTGACTTATATATGATATTCACATTAGCACATCCCAGAATTAAACCACATTTTTCCCCTCAGTTCAGACCCATATTGAGTTTGTGCAACACTCTGGTCACATTTTATAGAAAACTGTAAAAGGCATTCACATGCTGTAAAATATTGGCTTTTTTAATCTTGTTTTCTACATCATTACTAAAGGAAGCCAGCTATTTCTTAAAACAGAGATTCTAGTACATATTATGTGTATACCCAGTTGCATCCTGGGTGAAAGAATGGCAAGAAACTTCTTCCTCCCTCTTCTATTTCTTTAACATCCTCATCTGCCTTTTGTGTTCTTCCTCACAGATTTCAAATCATGATGCTTTCTCCAAACATGTAGGTCATCCTGGGGAGGAAGAGGATCCATAGCACATTCCTGAGGTGAACAATTATTCAGGCTGAAATAGGAATCTCTGTACTCATTACCAATTTAGGAATTGATTTAGGAAAATGACTTGTTCTAAACTTCAGATCTGCTCTTTTGAAAAAAATAATTCAAAAGGTAACTTTGAAAAATTTCAGCCCTTCTGCAGTCTTATATAATCTGATATGTGTCATAAATGAAATGAAAAAGAAAAGCAGAATGCTAACACAAACTAAATTAGTAATCTTTCTTATAGATGGAGATAGAAGTTACTTTTTTACCTATTTTTCAAATTATCAGGAAAACTTCATTGTGACTTTTACCACTATATTTATTCAACCTCTCTCTCAGCAATTGTCCAACAGAGAGATATTATGCAACATTAGATTAGATCCAGATGAAAAATTGCATTTCTTTAATGTTGATGATTTTTTTTTGTAAAATTCTCTTAAAAGTGCACTCCTTCATGATTGTTTTTCTTCCTTCCTTCTTTTCGAAATACTTAAAAAAATATGCCAGTATATTTATTAATACCATGGGACTTTTATGGTTAATAAATATTATTCATATTCCCCAAGCACAGATTTGACTAATACACTCTATTCTTACTGACATCACATTTATAAATGCACATTAACTGAATGCAATTTAAAAGAAAAATATTCCTAATCATTTCAATAGAATAGTGAATAACTGGCAAAAACTGTAGTATTTGGTACATTTCTCTTTTTTTATTCTAAAAACAAAGTTTCTGTTGTTTATGATATCAGTTACATAATTTTCATATATTCGATCCACAACATAGTATTATTCATTTGCACTGTGGCATATCTGAACAATGTCATTAGTGATTATTGGTCTGTTGCATGATGTTTTTTTGGTCCTGTTACTACATAACTCTTGAGCTCACATAAACAAAATTCATCTTTAATCATACTGAAACATATTAGCTTTTTTTTTTTCTTTCTTTTTCATAAACAAGAAGACTGTACAAATGCTCATATAAAGCTAAGGCAATGGGGGGATAAAAGCAGATGAAGACAATTCATTTGAAAATCAAAGCAACGCTTACAGAAATATGTTGGCAGGATTCACCCAGCTCCATTTCAGAGTTGTTTAAACGCCATATAGAGCAGAAGAGGAACAGGACTAATGGTTTCTCCTGGAACCAGTTCAATCAATTAATCTGTCTCTTTTTTTCCGTTGCTCGTTTAATTACCACTGTGAAAAAGCAGGGGGAATTAAATCACAAAATAACCATTCAGATAACATGATGGATCTAATTGAAGTCTTTGTAAGTGATCAGATCCTGGGGTAAAGCTGGAGCAACCTCATCCCACCCAGTTGTGTGTTGGCAGCATATACTGTACTGGCTGCTGACTTTGGAAGAGCATTTCTTCAAGAAGACCAACATTTTTTGTCTATGTATGTGGCTCAAAAGCAGACCTATCACACAGCTGGAGAAACCTGGTGGCAGTGGTCTCCAGTGGAGGAGGAGGCACTGCTACATGGGGAATAGGGCAGCCATGTCCAAGATGATCTCTTGGGGCCAGAGGGGAAGCTGGAATGATGGAAACATCCCCATCAAGCAGTGCTGGGTGAAAACACTATTTTTTTCCCCACATTTCTCATATTTCATTCCACTAGCACACTGCCCATTCTGCCCTGCAGCAGGCCTCAGCCCACCCTGCTCTGGCAGGAGGAGCTCTCTGCATATACTTTGAGACCAGCCTCCTAGTCTGGGCTTGCTTTTGGGCCAGAACCACTGCAACTTCAGGATCCAGCAGCTCTTCCTGGCCTGCACAGCCATCTGGGATGAGGTGAGGGAATGGCAAGTGCTATGGTTCTGAGCAGCTGGCCAGGGCAGGGCAGGCCTGGCACGGACACAGTGGGCAGCTCCACATTGCTCTCGTGCCACCATTTTTGTCACCCTTCATAGCCTGTTGAAGCAGAAACCAATTCTGCCATTGCTTTTCTCTTTTCTTTTCTCTTTTCTTTTCTTTTCTTTTCTTTTCTTTTCTTTTCTTTTCTTTTCTTTTCTTTTCTTTTCTTTTCTTTTCTTTTCTTTTCTTT
>NC_034409.1:127137675-127202197 GCF_002078875.1 Numida meleagris
CCTTCCTTTCCTGATAGTCAAACTCAAGAGTGTTATTAAACTCAGAGATCCCACTCACACACCTCCGTACAGCCTGGTGCTGGCCACTTGTGTCTGGGACAAAACTGCAAAACATGGCAGCTCATCCAGGGGCAACATGACGAGCAGTGCTGGGGGCACTGTCAGGGCCACACAGGATGAAGAAGAGCCTGGCATGCCTTCCCCCCTTCCCCCACAGAAACATCAGAGCTGCGAAGAGCGCCGTTGATTTCCTTCCCACTGCCCCCTCCTGAAAGAACTTTGGCATTACTTAGATTCTGTTTCCCCCTCCTTGCCCCGCATTGTGTTTTGATGCAAAGACAATGCGGGTGACGCAGGTGGCACCCCCAGCCCGCGCTGCTCAGCGATGGTGTTGCCGCGGTTAAACCCCCGGGTTCGCCCGGTAGAGGGCATACAGCCCACGCCGATCCGTCCGGCCCCGCTCCGGCACCCGGCGGCGGCACGCGCGGTCCGAGTGTGATCTGCAGAGATGGACGAGTCTACATATTTTGTATGAATTTCAAAGGAGTTTACTCAGAGCGCTTCTTTTTATACGTGTGTTTTTTTTTTTTTTCATCCATAGGTACCAACCACCCCCACCACCCCTCCCGGGTAATCAATTTCCTGAAATTCTTCAAGACTTCGTAAGCCCTAACAATGAAAATCATAACCAGCAAGCCTTTTAATTTCCTTATTGTGTTATTTAAGCAATAAGACATGACAAGGTTTGTGTTATGCTGGGATATCTCGATGCCTCGGGTGAGTTGTGTTAGGCACGAGGCCGAAAACCGAGAGCCGGAGCCACCTGAAGATGGGAGCTGTCCCGGGATGCGGTGTTTTTTAGCATTATTCTGTGGACCTGGATGAAAAGAAAGAATTAAGGCAGAAACACAGAAAGTTAAAAATATCTTCCATTTTATTACACAAGAAGCAATACATCTTTTGTTTAATCTTCATTTAATTTTTCCCCCTACTGGCTTAAAAGTTTTTTTTTTTTTTTTTTTTTTTTTAAAAGCATTATAAATTAATTTAGAATGAATAATCTTCTAATATCCTATTTTCACAAATATTTATATTTTCATTTTTGAAATATTCTACAATTTCTACCTAAATTTCTAAACCAAACTTCCAGAAAATAGAATTAAAATTGCTAACATTTCAGTTTCAAGTTCACCTAAATAAAATTCTGCATTTTTTTCTTTCCTGTATTTCGTTTTTAGCTCAAAAAAAGGTATGGCTTTTAAAAATAAAGCTTTCATCCTAGCTACAGAGCACTTTACTTAGAAAAAGGAAGTTGTTTCATGTTTCTCCCGTCAGATATATTATTATTTTTCTGATTGTCTGTTTTCTATCTTTTGTCACCTGACCATCAGCAATGTGTATCCCATATTTGTCTCTGAAACATTCCTCCTGGTTAAATTTCTACAACAACAGCAAAATCAGTTAAATATTCTGGAAGAGAAACAAAAGGAGTCATTCCTATTTGCATTAGCGGAGGTGCAGAAACTTTCCCTGCACTGCAAGCACATTCTGTGGAAGGAACCTCCTTTTTAGACAGAATTCATGTTTAAAGCCCACCTTTGCAGCCTTTGGAGACGGTGGCGTATCCCAACAGTTAGACCAGGACAAAGGAATTCTTGGCGCTGCAAAGCAGTCGAGTGGTAAGTATTTCACAAAGCTGTGCCTCAGCCCCAGTCTTTCCAACTCAAGCTGTAACATCCACAACTCACACGGAGTTACACATGTGGAACCATTTGCAAAGTAAGGTGCTTGGCTTTTTTTTATTTATTTCATCTATTAGTGATAAACTCCTTAAGGGCTTTAGCGAAGGAAAGACAAAATTTAGGAGTCAGTCACTGACTCAAAATAGTGATTTCATTGAGTTGGATGTGCAGGAACCTCAGAATTAAGCCCCACTACAAAAAGCCAAACACATATGCAAAGTATGGGGGGAAAGAGGCAGATGGGAAAAGGAGTCCTACAGTGTGAGATGAGGGTAAAGAGAGACAAAAGGAAAGTGACATGCACTGGGAGAAGAGAGAAACAGGAAAAAGAGGTGGGAGGGAAAACCAACCAACTAGGTGACTTAACAGACAAAAGCTAAGAGTGTCATGAAATATATAAATATGCCTCTTTTTTTCCTAGAAATGTAACAGAAGGGTTGGAAAAAGAAATAAGAAGTCTTGTCGGAAAAGTTTAATTACATAGCACCTATTCAATAAAGTATCATTAAATATATAAGTCACCACAAAAACAAGAAGCCACAGCAATATCTAGCAATTTAAAGGTACCTCAGCATCACAGGCTTGGTCTAGTTGGAGGATATTATCTTTATATTCCAGTTGGAAACCCACTAATCGCCCACCGAATGAAGTGAAGCAGGAAAAGAAGCAATTTGGTTCCATGGGACAGAGTCAAGATATGATCTCTTACAACAGCTGGAGCTCTTGGTGCCACTTGACAGCAACATGTGAGGCTGTTTGGTTGCTATTTGTAGAGAAATCCAACGACCCTATAATTTTAGATAATTTGTCTCAACTTGCCATAATAAGGAATTACTTCCATTGTGCTGGAGTCAAAATAACACGGAGAACTCTATTGGAGTCCATCCTGACAACTATTTATGTTAGTCAAAGACAAAGTACACTATGTACTTTTGATTATAGCTGTGCCATTCTCACTGTGATAGCTAAAGTTGTGTCAGCACTTCCATTACAATACCCTATTTTTAGGGGTTTATAACTCAGCTGTTAAATTTTGCTTTAGGCTGAAACTTGGCATGCAAAGTCTCAGCCTGCAAGCACTTATAAATATGAAAAAAATCCTTTTGGTCACTTTTTATTTTGTTGGAAAGAAGACTTTAACACTCACTCATTTCTACCTCTGAAAAAAAATTTCATTATTTGAATTTTACAGGCTTGTCCATTATTTGTCATGATGCATTTTTAAAAATAGCGTTGCTTTTATTCATGTTGGCAAATTGGCTACTGTCCATGAGCAGTAACTATTTTTAATCATGTTTTTAAGCATATATCCATATTTATATTGTTATGATCCGTACTCCGGACTCTGTAAGGAATAGTAAATGACAGGCCGTGCAGGCTTGAGCACAGAGAAAGAACCGCAACAGCTGTTAGTTTACAACAACCACACAACTTGGAGTGTAGTCTTCAACACATTAGCATAATTAATTTTTAATAATGACAACATTCATTTGTTGCCTGAAAAGTAGACCACGGGGCCTTCTACCTCCAGTTCTCACTTAGAAAGAGCTTGTCTTAGACAGAGTTAAGTCAATGTTGTCCTGTCAGTGGGAAAGGGCTCACATCCTTCACTTCTAACTTGTGAACAAAACTGTAGTCTCTCACTGTGTGCAGCTTCCCCTGATTTATGCTCTGGCCCAGATAAGAAGGAGATTTTGGTGGGTCTGGATGCCTCCTTGAGACCTGTTTGTGTTACAGTGTATGCCAACAGAGAGATGCTCATGGCATTTCAAAATGGACCATAGAGGGAGATGACTCTTCCAGTCTCAACTCACTACGTGAGTTACAAGTCATGTCCTTTTACAAGATTATTTTGCTTCAAAAACACTGTACCTGACCAAGGAAGTAAGAATTTTAAATAGCTTATTTGGTTCACCTTTGGTGGTGTCTTTGTATATTTTTAAGCAATTAGCTACAATTGATTTATTATAAAAAAAATGAAAGATGTGCTCTAATCTGTAAAACAGATTATTTGCAAGCAGATTAATACCACTCTCACTCAAGTCCATTCATAAAATTAAGCTCCGTATGGCATTCTGGGCTACAACCATCATTTGTCTTTAGAAAGTAGCATATGTGTTTGCAGAATTTGCCTTGTGTTATGTAAAAATGATTAAACCTTCTTTTTAAAAAACAACACCTAACCAACACCTAAGTTTATATCTAGTCAATAGCACAGATTCTACTCATGTTCTGCCCTTTCGTATTTTAATTTGGCTGAATGGCTATTGACTCTCTCTCAAGACATGCAGTGAAAAAAAATGAAACGAAGGCCCACCAAATAGCAGTATGTGTACAGACTTGTAAACAAGATCAGCTTGATTTTTGAGTGTCTATCAAGTCAGAGCTCACGTGGACTACAGAGCGGTTCTAGCTTTATGGCTGCCTGCGAATCCAGCCTTTTGATGGAGCTCCGAACCACAGCAATTCTTTCCCACTGAACGCTAATACATCTCCACTCTGACTGACCACTGTTGCTTTTACTCTTCACAGCAGTAGGACTTAACCTGTGCAATTTCTGCCTTTTGGTTTCAATATGGCTTAAAAATATATATTTCTAAGTGATTCTTTTACATTCCAGTAATACTATTATAGTACAAGCCTGATAGTATTCAAAAAGGATGATGTAACCCTCTTGACGAAGTGCATACCCATTCCTCCATTTTTCCACACGCTGGCAAACATGGATCCGCAGGGATGACCAGGCAACCACAGGTGACCAGGCAATCAGTGCTGGTACCTACGGGCAGCGTGGCCAGCTCATGGCATTACTCTTGTCTTCTGAATAGCATGGCTACCTCCAAAATGAAAAGCAAGATGGAGTTAGCTTTTTTTTTTTTTTACTGAGGAGACACTCTCCCTCTCCGCTGCAGACAGGAAGGGGTGGGGTCTGGTTATTGTTGCAGATTTTTCCCCCCTCTTTCTCCGGGTCTTTAATCCCAGGCTTGGCTTGTTGCGCTTCAAATTGAAATATCCTGAACAGATGTAAAAACACATGTGAGCCACTGCTCACAAGCTGTGCAAAGCTTTGTTTCATCTGCTGATGATGTGAGCCTAAAGGAGATCTTTTTAAAATTTCATCACTATTCAAAAGGATAATTAATACGTACCCCCAGGCTTTGATTATGCTATACCCAGTGTGTACTGCTGGTACAAAAATAATGAGGCTCTCATCAGGCCGAATGAATACTTGCAGCAAACATTCAGTTTCCATAAGAAATTTAAGATTCAGCGGCGGTACCATGTAGGTGGCTTAATCTAATTTTAATTTGTAACACAATACAATAGATAAGATCATTTGTTTGTAACCAGCACAGGCATTTTGTTTACATGAAACCCCAGTCAGCATTCAGCAGATGGTCTTTTTAAAGGCTTAATTGAAGTTTTCTAATCTAACCTTTTTTCCCTCCATTACGAAGGGGAAAATAAGACAGGAAAAAAAGAAGAAAAAAAAAGGAAACTACAAGGAAGCAGAAAAATAACTGTAAAAACCCTTTTGCAGGGATAGCACAGAAGAGCAGTTCTGCCTGCTGTCAGCTATAGCTTCAGTCAGAGCTGAGAAGACACTGAGGTCAGGGTTTTTAAGCAACTATGGAGGTGTCAGGATAGGTCCCTTTGCCCCTACCTTTGTAGTTAGTGTGAAGGTCAGCAACAAATCACTGCCCAGGCCACAGCGACCGTTCCGTCTCCATCAAGCATCTGAAATGAGCTACCTGAGCCTTTCTAGTGATCAGGCGTCTCCTCTTCACGCCTGCCCTGTCAGAGGCTCATTATTAGATTATGTACTTTCCACATTCAGCTGCTATGGTTTCAGTCTCCTTCTGGTCTGTCCCTGCTGTCCTCTATATTACCACACTGACCACAATAAACACTTTTCTCCTCGCTGGCTCCAGGCTGCTCCTGGCAGCCTTCCAGAGATGTGCATTGGAATACACCCTTTCCCAAACATTAAAATCCTCCTCACATATTGAATATGCAAAGAGTTTGCCTCATCAAGGTTTCTAACAAAAAAAAAAAAAGGTGAAGTATTTATTTTTCCTTCCATAGGCCATAGGGAGCAGGATAGGTGCCAGGCTTTGGGCTCATTTGTAGTGATGTGCTACCAAAGCACTGGTGCAGAGAAGAACTCATGCAGTTGCATTGTAGAAGGGGTAAGAAATAAGACCATTTAATAAATAAAAGTGTCTTTTACTCACAGTAAATGATTTGAGAGCAGTGGTTTTGTTTTTTTAAAATCATAAAACTCTACTGAGCAATAAATGGGTATCGTGGGTATAAATGGGATGCTCGTGATGGCATCATAAAGAAATGGTGTGAGTTGGATTTCTACATGGTAGCTCACAGTCACAGAAGGTATCAAAGAAGAATGTGATCAAAATAGAAACAAGCTTAATTTGGTAATTCCACTGGCCTCTTTGTCCCTAGGTTCAGCTCATGCCTACACAGCTGTCTGTGGAGAGACATGTATTCATATTCTTGTGCTCCAAGCCAGTGGGAGAGGAGCCATCTTCAATTCAAAGACATAATACTGCATAACGATGAAGAGGCCAAGTTAATAACACTATACATTATGATAATATAATAGCCATCAGTGTAAGTAAGGACTGTACATGGAGAGATTTATATCCTGAAAGAAAACAAACATCAGTGTTAGGATAAAAATATCCTCCAAGGAACCCACAAGCCAGCTGGGCCTGTAAGGTCAAGTTCAACACTGCATTGATGCAGTTATGTGGCTTTTGGCAGGGCATGGCTTCAGTCGTGCTGACTCAGAATCTACCACATGGAGGGGAGACTAACAGATGTGCCCACACAAAATTTGGAAAGCTTCATAGGTTCTCATAGTAACAAAAACCCTCACGGGCTGTCAATCTATATTCCACATCAGTGTTGTTCAAAATCCTTATTTTCCTGCAGAGAATGGAATTGCTGAGGAAATGCTGTTAGTGTTGAGGTAAATTTAACTGGGCTAGTCATTCAGGAAAAAGGTAAAAATGTCAGCAGCGCTCACACCTAGAACCTGGCACCATCACTGATTGCTTACTGGGACTGCACCATGGAATTATCTTGTTCTCATGAAACTATATTGATTTATGGCAGAATAGATCTTTTCCATGCTTCACCATGGTCATCAGAGGTTCTTCTCCAAAAGACCTGAAGTAACGGAAAATATCCCTTTAGCTGTCAGTCATGTCCAAGCTGAATTTGTATCTTCTTTTCAGGCAGTTCTTACAAATTAAGGTTCTCATACACACACCAATAAGCCTCATACCAGGAGTCAGTAGTGACAAATGCACACACAAGATGCTGTGGTTTATGAGTGCAGCAGGAGGATGAAAAGAGAGTGAGAGATACGCTATAATTGCTATGATTTCCAATTACATACACGAAAGCCTCTATATGCAGGGTGATTCAGACACTGGAAGAAAATTAATACCAGTTTAGGATTAGGATTTATTCCAAGGAGAACATAAACTAGGTAATATTTCTTGAACTATGTTTTCTGAAATGAAGAACAGCAAAACCCATAACCACAAAATATCAAACCTATAGAACTTTTACTGTTTTTTTAATTTTCCTTTTTTTTTTTTTTTTTTTTCCCTAGCACTGTTATTTCAATACGGTGTAAGGGCATTCAAATAGAGATCTTGATGTAAGATGTTCTATTCAAGAACAAAGAAAACATCTTTATATATAAGGTTTCATTTTGTTAATTTCGTCGTACTACAACGATTTAACCTTCAAAGACTCTTGGCTGTGCAATACTTCAATACTACAATGTTTACTTTAAAACTCATATTTTCAAGGTGGTGTGTGGGGTTTTGTCCTCATCACAGTGATTCACACAATTCGAGCTTTCTCTAAGTTATCTTAAAATAGAGGTACAAATCCAGTGCTTACTGCTCCTGTAATTCTACAGGAATGTAGAAGATAAAGGTATGGAATGTAAATTTTCACTGACTGAAAAAGGTATTTCAGAGATAACCAGCACCACATTGCTTTGCTTTAGCAGACTAGAGGGAGAGAATGGGAAGCGCAAGAGTGGTCTTATTCTTTTGTATATACAATACAACTTCTTTATTTTGGGGGCTACTTGATGGCAGTACAGATGTAGCCCCAACAGAATCATAAGTACCATTGCGTTTCCCAAACCAGCCATCAAAATGGAGTACAGTCACAAAATACTTCCATGGCAACACTCTGATTTAACTTCAGGGAGCATGCTTTCTTCTCTTGTTTTTCATGTGTCTTAAACCTACAGTTTAAGACAAATTACCTGGACTTCAAACCGGTGTCACTCCTTTTAGCCTTTTGCATCTTTGGCTAGGCAGCACCCCTCCAGAAGAGCTGGAGGCACAGAGTTCCTTTGAAGATACTCATTTAAGGGCCTTATTCTGTGAAAATATCTGGCCCACAGATTAAATCGGTCTGACACATCAAAGAGGCATGTCACCCTAGTTGTTTTATACAAACCACTGGATGCATGATCAGAAGAACTCTGCTGTGTACTGTTTCTTGCAGTATAAAGAACAGCAGTCGTTCATATTCCAAATCCCTTGTGAAGTACCATATCTGCTTACTAAGAAGGAGCAGTTCACAGCAAGTTGGAAAATACAGATGTGCTGTCAGACATAAAATCATTGTTTTCATTGGTTGTGTGTATACTACATATATAAATATCTAGACTTAGATTGATAATCATGTTTCTTAAGTAATATGTCCATCTAGTTGAAGGGCTTCAGTTCTTTTGGGACTGGTTTAATAAGAGTCTGTGGCTTTTTGCATGCGCAGGGTTCGTTTAATGTAACTTTCTTGGTTATGAATCTTAGAACAGTTGTCATTTTTACAAAACTGCTTTCCCCAAGTTGAATATGAATGCAAACCCATCGCCAGACTGGGATTCTGTAACTTGACATCTATTCACATTGATTTGGTGCACTGAAGGTACAGGATGTAATGCCCAAAATCTTAGTAAAAAAGGAGATATATTTCCCTCTGATCAAATTGAGATGTAATTGTCACATAACTAGAGGAGTCTGCAGTATCTGAGGGATCCTGTATCTCCTAAGCAGTTCCTCTCAAGTCATTCAGCATTTGATGCGAACCTGCCCAGACCAGAAGGACATAGAACAGGGGATTTTTTTTTAAGATGGAGGTTTCTACAGGTCAGTTTAATGCAAAATATTTGTCTCCAAGGTAGCATGTCTAGTTATTTCTTACTCTAACTCTACCTAATTCACATCCATGTTCTGTGATACTGCTTTTGTGAAGGACATGACTGATCCACTAAGGGAGTAACAAATAGTGTGACACTGTCTTCACCATGCAGAGTAAGCTGACAAATGAGGTTTGCATTCAGGGTGTAGTGGAAACAATAACCTAAAAAAGTTCAGCGGTGAAATTCCCTGGAAAAAATAAAATTGTGAAAAAAACCCACAAAACTCCAAACTCTCTATGGACAGTAAAAAATTTGAATGTGTTCCTTGTGGTTTGTAGGAGGGAAATAGGGCCATGGCTGAGTACACATCCTTCCAAATGATGAACCAGTACCCCAGATCTAAGGATTGCTTGATTCATTCCCTAAAATTGTACATGAGCAAGCAAAATTTACTGTGGATGCAAGCCAGGCAAGTGAAGAGCTGCAAACAAAGCCTGAGCAGAAGAGTTAGATTTCCTTCATTTCCAGCACTGCAAAGTTATACAAGAGAGGACATCCTTTCTGTCTCTTCAAGATCCGTACACTATCTCTCTTTTCTGAGCTTCAGGGGATGCTCTTCATCAGACAACTTGGGATGAGCACCCATATGAGAAAGTTATCATGGCTGATTTTGTTTTCTGACAACTGCTAATTACCCTTGATTTGTTAGTATCATCTTGATAACAAATATACTGTACAGTTCTTACTTTGCATTGTATTGTTCTTGTTGATACATTCATTATATGTGCACAACTATGCAGAAATGCTTGCCACAAGACTCACTTTTGAGGTACCCATGAGCTAAAACTTGTCAGAGCCACCACTGGCTCCACAGCAACTCTTGGGCAACTTTCAGACTTCAAGACTCATATTTCTCCCATTCCAGAGTCCGTAACACAAAGGGATTTGAAGAGAATGGCCTTTATGAGACTAGAGTCATGAAACAGAGACTGCTTTTTGCTAGTAATGCGCATGTGCATGCAGAGTGAAGTCAGGGCTGAGGTGAAAATCTGGGTCAGCCATTTCCAGAAACACAGACAGGTGCCGAAGATCATATAGGATCTCCCTAAAGCAGTCTTCTAAATAGCATAGTATTGACTTAGTCACTGCCCTGTGCTTCTCCCTGAACCAGTGCTGGCAGTGTGATATGCATACATTTGTTGTAATATAGAAAAAAAAATAATGCTTATGTGTTTGTCAGTAGATTTTGAAAGGTCACATAAATGATCAGCAGATGCTAGGAAACAAAACTGTGAAGGCAGTATGTGAAGCAGTGGTGAACACCTCCTGCAAAAGCATACTTTTCACTGTGGAATTCAGAATTTAGTCTTCTGGATCTCTCACATATTTTCTCCCCCTTTCTTTACAGCGTAACCCAGTAATGTAAGTTCAGGATACCGGTCACCAGGATGTACTTAACACAGCAAACAAAATATGCAAACATTGGTATCTATCAGGGAAAAAATTCCAAAGAGATGTTTCTACTTGAAGGAAAGCATTCAAATCACCTGATAGTGCATGTTATTTGGTCTGTTTGAGTGAAGACTGACATGGTTTCAGGCTTGACATTCAGATACCCATTCTGTGATTGATTTCATTTGTTTCTTCCAAACAAAAGAACATTTTGCAGTCCTCTCCTTCTTTTACCCCCACACATTCTTCTACTAAGGTAAATGATCAAATCCAAATCCCGGGTTAATGAGTGCCAATCATAGCTTCAGCCCCCTTTTCAGGCTTGGCAACAAGTTCCCCGAGCCTTAGCAAACAATTATCATTCAGCTACTGTAGAAATTGATTCTTGGGTTGACGAGAGCAGTCCTCCCTCGGCTGGTAAGGTCCTGCCATGGGAAGCAATTACTGCAAGATGCCAGCTGACAGACTCATTCCGTGGAAAGTCAGGTTGTCTTGATCCTCAGGCACTCTCTAGGCAAATTGTATCCTTACACTCATCTCAAACCTCTTACGAACTGTTGGCTTCTATCAGGAAAAATGGATTGTTCCCTTTGTTTCTGTGGCATTTGATAGAATAAAACTGGACATCCTGCCTGCACAATAAGGAGATTTAATTTTAAAATTCTCACACCAAAATGCTGCAGTATGATAAAGAAAAAGAGAATCATAAAGCAATGAAGATGGTTACTTGCCTAGGGAACAGTAACATGGTGCAGATAGTATGACATTTTTCATGCATAAAAAGACCTAAATTCCATTAGCAGTGGCCTGTCTCTATTGATGATAATTTTTTTTCCTTCTAAATTTCAAAATTGTTTGTAGTAACACTTTCACATCATTTTGCCTGACATTTTTCATTTATTAGTTGTTTTATTTTTAATATTTGATATTCCAAGGTGGGCAACTGAGAAAAAGCAAAGATTTTCTGCATAATTAGCTTTTGAGACAATATTTGAACTCTGATTGAGATTTTGCCAAATGCTGATAAGACAAAGACACACAGTCGGTATTAGCTAACAAAAGAAGGCAGCATTTATAGTCAGCTGAAAATTATTAGTCTTTATATCTATCATTAGATGATTGAAATGTAAGACTGACTAAATAAACCAACAGTAATCCATGTGACCTGATTCAAACACTGTCAATGAGAAGCAACATTCTTTTTCATGAATTCGTAAAATAATTCTTGAACTGGCATATTTATTGTTGGTTGTGCCAGAAGTTCATGGAAGGATTTTCCTTGACTTTAATGACTGCAAAGCCCTAAGATGTATAAAAATCTGCACAAAGATGTATAAAGAAAGATAATAGGAAGGAAATACAAGATGTAAAGTCTTCTTAAACTCACCTGGATTCTAATTTTTTTCCTGTGGTACCTGGACATGTGCTGGAAGCAGCAGTGGTAGTATGAGCCTTTAAGGAAAGATAGAAAACTGTATTTTAAATGGGCATTTGCAGTTACAGATATTGGAGAAAAGGGGGAACCCAGGATGGCTGATTTAAAATGTGTTGTGACTGAGAGGTGCCACATCTGCAAAAAGAGGCTATAGTGTCTCCAGAGAGTCAAAAAAGTTCACTCAAATTAATATCGGTATTTGGTGCTACTATTGCTATAACTATTAATCCATCAGTTCTGCTAAAACTCTTAGGACTTAAGAAGATTTTGAAAATATATTTCAAGACAAAACCTTATCCATATCTCATCAACCATTGCTTGTGTTCAGTAGGGCTAAGCAAGCTTGAAAAACCTGAGCATCAGGCTAAGCTGTTACTAAAATTCTGATGAAACATTTGTCAAGATTCCTCCTAATTAATTTTCAGTCTTTATAGACTTTTTATTTCCCTGAAAACCTTTTACAATATATTTTCACCTTTTTTTTTTTCTTTTTTACATTAACTGTATTCCAGATTCAGTGAGTGCTGAGTGCCCATAGAAAGCCTTTTAACCTGGCTGGTAAGTTAAAACTCTCTAAATCTCACATGCCCACAGGGTTTCCCACCTTAATTAATTAATAACCCCCTCCTTGTCCTTTTAACTGGGTCATGAATTAATTTAAAAAGTTAATTATGCAATTCTTTCCTCTCCCTTTACTAATGCCTTTCATCCATGTGTCCATTGGCTATAAACAATGTAGAAATACAGCCATATAAGCAGGGATGCATTTTGTAAGCATTGGACTGATGAGAAGAGAGAGAAACAAAGCAAAACTACCACATCATGTCTCTATTTTTAATTTCTCCCATTTTTGCTGTTGTTTTTGTTGTTGTTTTTCTATTTTCTGTAGTAGGCCTTCATAGGCTTTGTGGAGATTAATAAATCCTACCAAACTCTTGAGCAATAAAATATGATTAGGAAAAAAAAGGAAAAAGGAAAAATGAAGGAACTATAGCTGTAGGTAGGCCTCTGAGAAAGCAAAGACCACCTGGTAGGTATTAAAAAAAATGGCTTTGTTATTCCCTCCAGCTGATGTATTCACCACATTATTTGGGGTGAAAAAGGGGTTACAAAAAAAACCCCCGACTCCTCCAGGTAGAATATGCAAGTACAGAACGTGTCTGTTTGGTGTGTTTCTTTCTAAGGATGTAGAAATGAAGAGAGTAACAGCACACAAAGGCTTTTCATTCCCTCTGTGTCTGATGTGAAGAACAAAACCACCTGTTGGTTTTCTTTTACCATCTCTTAAAAAATCCACTCTGAATTTTAACTATAAATGGACCTAAGGAAAAAGTGTACCCATTGCCTGATCTTTGTTGCTGCCCGTGCTGCCCAGAAGATGAAAATGAACTGTGAGACTTCAGCCCCACAAAGCCTCACAAATACATCCTTAAGGATGTACCATCAAAGAAAAATGCACTGAAGGATCCTGAGCAATAACTGCAATAACTTTGCAAGAATCGCCAAAACAACCAGAAAGTACCTTGTAGGTCAGGGTGTTCAAGGCTAACTACTACTGTCAGCCAACAAAATAACATGACACACTGTCTAGTATTAATTCTGGTTAGTATAATCAGAAAGCTTTACCACCCAGTCCCATATGGGACCTCAATGTGTTTTACCAACTTATCTATGTAAGGTGCAGAAAACCCCCTAGGACTTAGTTAACGATAATGTTTCCTCTTTGACAAGTGAGGGAGCTAAAATACAGAAAAAAGTGCCCATTGAGACTATTGTGCAGACAGGAATAGGATCCGACATCTGAATCCCTGTCTGCAGCTGTAGCCACCAGATATACTGCAGAATGCTTCTTTTTAGCATTACTGTTTCAGAGATTAATATTTCATACAATCATCAAGACAAAGGACAAAGGTTGCCATAAGGCTGCAATATTCTGTACAGGAAGTAGTATCTACGCAAGGAACACTTGCATCAAATCTAACATGCACAGCAGGGACCATTTATCTTGGCACATTGCCCATTAAAACTATCACTTGCTTTTTCTTTTCCTCCTTCTCCTGGAGTAAGTGACAAATTTCAAACAGCAAGAACATCTTAACTTTGTAAGCAGATAACAGGAAATATGACTGTGAATGAACCTGCTCTGAGGATTAGGCGAGGTGAATGCCCATTGAAAATGCATAAAGGTTTCAAATGTTACTCATGTCACTAAGGGGACACTGCATATTCATTAAGGTATCACAAGGAGTTCATTTCATATTAATGGAGAGGTCAGACAACCTTCCAGAGGAATTCTAGTGCAAAGTAGCACAAATCAGTGTGCTATTATTTTAAGTGTTACCAATTTGAACCTCTACAAATTCACGGAATAACCTGAATTTGCAAAATATTTTAGTCACTAGGAAAAATGCTAGTGACTTTTTTCATCTAGAGGAGTTATAATAGAAATACAGTAACTGTATATGTGGGAACTCAACTGAAACTGTATCTTAGATATTTTCTTTTGATGCTCAGGAAAGCTTTAAATATTGTGCAATTGTACATATGGTATCACCTTTTTAGACTACTATTTTAACTGCAATGCAATATAATACATACAATTTTGTGTTGTCCATGTGCTACATAAATTCACGCCCCCTGTGTTTACATTTTGGGATGATGCAGCCATGCTGGCTGTGATGCAGACCTAAAACTTTCTCCCCTTTGTAGGATAAAGTATCCCAATATTCTTTGTTACTAAAATGTATTATTTGTGGAGCTAATTGAAAACTATCCAGGTAGTCCAAGCATGGTAGGAAAATGTCACATCCTTGAGCAAGCAGTGCTCTGCGTTTGAGGAAGAGGCCCTTCTGGTAACAGTGCAAGGCATCTGCAGCTTTGTATTGTGTTCACCAAGGCACAGACTTCTGTATGCTAACCACCCTCATGGATCAGGGGTTGCAAAGGGACCTGCTGGCTCTCCAGACAGGATTTTCACATTTTCCAAAAGCCAGAGTGGTCATCTCCCCAAAAGTGTCTCTACACCCTATCCATGTGGCCGCACAGTGACCCTGCTTCATAACTCAGCTGCATTGCAGAACTGACTCTAGCACGACAAGTTGTATGCACAGCAACACTATTGCTTTAACCTCTAGAATAGGGAACAGCACCGGTGTGTCTATGATAGTCTAGAAGTAAACACCCATCAGAGGGAGGACTGATGTGTTTGTTGGGCTTAGTTTTCTGAAATCCTTCCTGAACAGCTATTGAGGCAGACCTGGGTGTGATGAATACTCTGTGTGAAGGGTTCACCTGCCCTGGGATTCAGGCACTTAGGCAGCCACATGTTTTGGAAGTCCAGATACCTGGGGAAGCAGAGGGATGTGAAGGGAGTTGTCCCAGTCCTAAATTCTACAATCTTAAGTCCTTGGCAGCTGCCAAGGAAAGTGATATGAGCTTGTCAGTGTCTCACAGCCTTCTGCTGAAGAACATTTACGAAGCTGACTAGAATCAAGTCAATACGTTTCAGTGGATGGAAAGGTAAAAGTGATGAACGCACTTAATTTAAAAACAATACTCGCATAAGTTTTCTTCATGAAATTTTTCAGAATTTCCACTTGTGATGTGCTCCAGATAATTGGGCATTGTTCTAAATGGGCAAAAAAATCCCAGAGTTGTCCTTGCCAAAATTTCCTACAAAAGGTAAGATTTCATGATTCAGCCAGCTGCAATTTCAAGTACACGTTCTTGAGCAAAGAAACATTTGCAACACATTTTTTTATAAGAGGGAAAAAAGCAGTCACGGATTGGTGACAGAGTCTGAGGTTTGCCAGGATCCTTCAGGTACGTTCCTGTCCAAGGTAATTCTTAGACTAATTGCACACAGTACTCTCTTGAATTTGGTCTGTTTTGACTTTTACCCCTCATCTGCTTTTCCGTTCTCGCCCCTCTGCCTCCTTCCATTCTGCCTTCTGGGTTTTGTAGCTTGTTGGGAAAGGAGACCCTCCCACACAATTGTTATACAGTTAGGAATATATTTGAATACACATTTAGGAAACATAGTCTGTGTGGTGCTACTATGATACCCAGTTCAGATTGTTTAGATTAATGACAGCTACATGTCTAATTTATTACTGTAATTATTGCGATAATTTAGAGGAGATAAATTGAAATCTATTAGAATTTAATGTAAAAAGCTGTAATTAGTCTGCTTTGGAGAGGGGAGAAATCCAATGCACATAACTGAAAATCCATTAAGCCAATTATAATGTTACTGAGGCAGAAAATTTGCAGCCATCTAAAATATACCCATGACTTTAGCATAACTGTACCCTAAGCATACAAGCCCATGTGTCAGATTCCTTCATTAATTTAATAAACACATCAAGGCAAAAAATGAGAGAATTCCTTAATCATGATAATTAATGCACATAATTCAGACCCAGTGTTAGGGTGGGGAGATGGGGGAGAATAAAATTTTGTTGCCATTGAGCAATTATGTAAATAAAACAGCAGTAAAAGCTTTGGAAGGGGGTTACAGGAGAGGGGGGTACACTGCTAATCATGGCATAGGCTTTTTGAGCTATTCCCAGAAGTGCTAAAAGCTGTCCTGGTGCAATTAAAAAAATAATAAAAATAATAAAAAAAAGGGAGAAGACAGCAATTGCTATCACCTATTTACTGTCAAATTAATTCAGCTGCTCCTGAGATGCCATCTGTATCAGGAGAGCGAGAGTGTCACTAGCTTTACGATCCATCAGGAGAAGTGAGAGCGCTGTTCTGTTTGATGGCTCTGATAATGGAAAGAAGCTAAGCAATTGCAACAGATACATCATAGATTTTCTCATAATTACCTGACCTGTTACACTGTGTCACTCTGCCGCCAAACACACTGTTTTTATGTCAGAAGCTGTATGGGCATTCTTTACTTTGATCATTCTGTATTCTGCAGATGTCAGCATTACTGTATTTTAATTGACTCTGGGGTAGCATTAAAAAGCACCTTCTATTTCGGTTGCTTAGACCTGATGAGACTGACAACCTGGCATTTATGAACATTAGGCCTTGATGGTAAATGTGTCAGGAACTGTGTTTTTCCTAAATCCCCTAGGTATGAATAGCAAAATGATGTTAGTAAACCCGTTGAAAAATGAAATGCCTATGCAAAGAGCACCTCTGACATTCTCTAGCCAAAAAAGACGGCAAACCTTTTCATTAAATTAGACTCTAGAGTCAAAAGTGCATGTTGTGTCCCAATATGCAATTAGGAATTGACCAGCATGTTGAAAGAGCGCTACAGCTGGAAAGGACTGGAGCTGTGGGTAGAAGCATTCGTAACCTCAAAACAAGAATTTCTTGACAACTTCCATATTCCCAGCATGCCCCATTTGCCAGGATCATCTTTTCCTCCTCCCGTAGGAAGAGACAGCTAGATTTTTCAATACTTAGCTTTCTTGTAGCATTCATTGTAATCCTCAAAATATGACAGTTAAAACGGTAGAAATTTCCCAGGCTCCTGTAGTGGAACTTTTTTAAAAAATTTCTTTTTAAAGAAATGTTCTTGATTGAATTAAAATAAACAAGACTGAATGTGAGTTGTCCACATTTCCCACAGGGCTTTAGCAACAATTTATTTCCTAAGAAATCCACAAACTCTACAGGTACCACCAAGGCTTTGAGTTTCCTGCTTGACTCCCTGTCAATACCTACCAATAATAACAAGAGATGTGCAAATCTAGCTCAGAGCCTCAGAGTTCAGTTATTGTCTTCTTCACTGGCACTGCTTTAATAAATGTTGAACAGATTGTAAGTCAACTCTTGCTTCACTGTTAACATACAAGGACAGTGCGCCTTTCCCCCGCCACTCAGATGGGCAGGGATATTCTCATTCCTCCTCAGGTTCCAAGGAACCTGATTTGAAATTATGTTCACTGTAAAGGTCCTTCCATGCAGATGACATGTATCTGTCTAGTTGTTCCTTTTCATGTCTCAGCAATATCACTGCACTATTCACTTGCTGAAAAATTAAATAATGTTAGAGTACTTATGAGTTAGGGTAAATGAGTTTGCCTTCAGACATTAAAGAGTTGTCTTCTTGCAGTCATCTGCAGTGTCAGGTAGGGTTATGAGATACCAAATTAGCACATCTATTTTAAGCATTAGAAAAGGTCTTACTAAGGCCTTCCATCAAGTCAGTGGAGAGACATAGGTATTTGTGGAAGTTAGCAAAGAGAGACCACAGTTCAGCTAACATATACACTCTAGCATGTTTATCCTCCAAAAATATTTGAAACCATACACTATTTCCCATTAAATTTATACCCTTCTCTCAGGCAGGTGTACTAACTAGAGTCCTAAAATGAATGTGCGAACTGGAAATCCTAAAATTAGTTATATAGGCATCTAAGTTTCTACAGCAACTTTACCATGGCTAGCTCTTGCACATATCGAGATCCCAGTGGATTCTGCTTTTGAAGATTGCCTTAATTTTGAGGTAGCATTTATAAACTACTGGTATGTTAATGAACAGTCTCTGCTGATCTAGAGAGATGACTTTGACACAGCAACAAGAAAGGTATCAGTACCCTCTAAATTTCACAAATAATCAAATCTCTGTTTCTATTATATAGCTGTAGTTTTATAATCTGTTGCTGTAAAATGAATTAAAATCAGCTTTTTTGGCCTAGAGATTAGAATGAGCAAACAACATAACACAAAAATCTCCCTATTCAGTACTGTAATAACGAAGGATATTCCCATGCTACTCTGCAAAGGTTAGGAGGCTGCTTTACAATTAGGGTGAAGATGCAGGTGAGGTGATCTATTTGTCCTGCAGCCCACATTTAAGAACGAACTTAAAAACCCTCATGTGAAGCCACAGAAATTCATGAAGGCTGCACAAACATTTAACAATGAGAAACAAAGAGCAGGTAGGAGAGTTTATGAAAAATAAGACTGAGATATAATTTGATTACAATGTGCAACTTTTACAGGTTGTGCAGATAGCAGCTCCTCTCAGACCAAACAGCCTTACATGCATAAGATATGCCTTATAGCAACCACTGAGTGGAATTTGAGGGCAAAAATATTACAGCATGTTTGTGTTGGTTTTTTTTTTTAACAGTAAGAGTGATTAGCTACTGGAACAATCCAAGGAAAAATGAATAGTTCATCTTTTACAGTATTTAACTCATGCTTATTTGTGAAGGAGTCTTAAGTTCTTGGCTGACACTTTCTGGCCTTAAAGTCTGTCTATTTCTCTTTTCTCCTGCCTGCCTTCCCCCAAGCATGAGAGGAAACCCTTGCGGAATCATTCACTAGACTCTCCCGTAGGCTCACATAAACCTAATTGAGCGTCCTGGAGATCTGTAGACAAAATATTCCTTGCCTACAGTGATGAGACTCATTCAGCCTTTGAGTTTAAAAGGAAAAGAGAGCATATTTCAGGGAACATATTTCAGTTCACAGTCAGTTACAATATCTCACATAAAAAATATAAAAATGTCTGGACTAGGTCTGACCATCCAGTTATATATCCTGTCTCTGGCAGTGAGTGATATCAGCCATCTAGGGAAGATAATGAAAATCGCAACATATATAATGATTCTTCCCCAGTACAGACTTCTAGAAAACAGCTGACTGAAGCTTGAGATTTTCTTGGGCAGGAAGTGGTATTTTTTATTTACAAAGCCCTGTAATTTTTATTATTATTATTTTGTTGCTGTTGTTGTTGCTGTTCTGCAGTTATTTGGATAGCTTTCAGCATCCATGTTTTCTGTGGCAAAACAAATCTATTCTTTGTGCAAATGACCCTTTCATTTCTTTGGAACATCTCAGAATCAAGGAGGTGCCTCTTACTATATGTATTAGAGAAGACAATGAACAAATGCTCAGAACTAACTTTCCTTTCAGATTTCTTCAGATTGCCTTTTCCAGTTCTGGATATTGTTTGAACATGTATTATCTAGACCATTTTCTTGGCAGCAGAGCATATCCCCATGAATTCCCTAGTCTTCTATGTGGTGCAAAGATACTTTTCACAGTTGGTGAGGCTTCCCCACAAATCCTGTTCTGGAAGACTCATCCCAGGTAGCTGCCATGATAGAACAGGAATGCAGATCATAGGTTCAGAATTGTCTGAGTTGTAAGGGACCTTTAAAGATCATCTAGTCCAATTCCCCTGTGATGAACAGAGACACCTACAGCTGGATCAGCTAGATGTGTTGCTACTTTCTTGTCTATAACTTTCTACTATTGTTTAGCCCAGATTACAAGAGGATAAATATCATTAGAAGAAACCAATAAGCTCTACAAACTGCCTACTGCATTTCCATCATGATAAAACTAATGTACTTGATATTTAGTATTTGCAGGATTTCTACATAGATATTAAGATGATTTCCTTTATTATTTTTAGCTTTTGTGTTCTTAAAATGAGTTTCTTAGGTGTGAATATTTTTCTTTGGTTTGATTTTTACTTTTTGCCCACCACAGAAAATTGTAATGTACATTTTTGACCTCCTTCCCACAACATCTTACAAGCAAGATTTACAGGATATGAACAAATTCAATACATAGAAGAAGCATGTTCTCTATTATTGGATTGGCTCTGCCGATAAATTAATAGAAGATTATGCCACCTAGGACTTCCAGCTCCAAGAACTTAAAGCAGGCATGCAAAGTTGAAAACAGTTCTGATAGAAAGACGGATCCTGTGGTGTTTGAAGCCCTGAGGTAACCAGCTGTCCTGAAAATCTAGTGGGAGGGGAAGAGTAATTAGATGTTCCAAGCAAATTGCCTCAGACTCATTGATATTGATTTAAAATCCAGAAAGTCCTCCGTAAGATTTCCAAAGGACCTGAGCAACTGCCTGATAAAGCAGCACTATTTGCTAACATTGTCTGCACACACACATCCACTGGAATATTCTTCTTTGGAAAAATGATGCTACCATCTTCACAGGCAGTGAGAATTTCTGTTTTTTGTAGAAGGCAAGCAGACTTGTAGTAAATTTCATATTACAGTTATGCAGCCTTAAGCAAAATTAAAAAAACAAATGGGCTGCACCAAAAGTGGTGCCTCCTTTTTATGATGTTGGCTCAGAACATCAGAGGCAGATATTGGTATGGCAGTAGAGGTTGAACCTTCCCACAAATGTTCTCTTATATTTTGTTGTCGTGCGACAAGTGACAGCAGAGGGGCAGTCTGACCAAATGGTGTCTGACATGGAAGTGTATATAAAGCAAATGTGTGTCATTCAATTCCTCCATGTGGAGAAAATGGCACCCATTGACACTCATCAACACTTGCTGAACATTTATGGAGACCAATCAGTGGATGTGAGCGCAATGAGGCAGTGGGTGGTGTGTTTCAGCGGTAATGACATGCCACCTGCAATGGCAACCTGAAAGACAAGCCATATTCTGAATGGGCACGCACTGCAGTCACATCACAAAATGAAGACAATCTCAATGAGATCGTTCACACAAATTGGTGGATTGCAACCCGGAAACAGTGTACAGAGCTGAATATCAGCTTCAGTGCATTGGAAACAATGGCGGCAGTGTTGCAATATTGCAAAGTTTGTGCCAGGTGGATCCCACGGATACTCACACAAGAACAGAAAGAACACCATCCGCAAGTTTGCCAGGACCTATTGAAACAATACAAGGCTGAAGGTTACAGTATTCTGGGTCACATCATTACCGGTGACAAGATGTGGTGTCACATACTGCGAGCCAGAGTCAAAATAGCTGTCCATGCAGTGGCAACATGTAAATTCCCCATCAAAGAAAAAGTTCAAGATGGAGCCTTCAGTAGGTAAAGTGATGTGTGCTGTCTTTTGGGATAGGAAAGGAGTGATGCTTCTGGATTTCCTGGAACCCAGACAAATCGACTCTGACAGCTATACTGTGATGCTGACTAAGCTGAAGGCTTGAACTTCCAGAGTCAGGCCAGAGAAGAAGACAGCCTTTCTCTTGCAACATAATAATGCCAGACCCCATACCAGTTTGATGACTGTGGAGGACATTGACCATCTTGGCTGGACCATCCTTCAGCACTCACCATATATTCTGGATTTGACACCTTCTGACTTCTGTCTGTTCAGGCCAATGAATGGTTAACTGCATGGACAACATACTTCTGGCAGTGATGCCATCATAGTAACTGTGACGCAGTGGGTCACCTCAGCTGGTACAGATTTTTATGAGTGCAGCATGCAGGTTCTTGTTCATCACTGGTGAATGTTGAAAAATAGTGCTTTGTAGCTGAGAATTTCCTCCATCAGATAGTGTTATTGTGCTCTTTGTATTTGTTGAAGTTTCCATGGAAATAAATAGGAGGCATTGCTTTTGGAGTGACCTATGTATATGCATATTCCAGAATTCCATTTGTCTCTTTGTAGCGGTGAAAATTTTTTTCAAAACCCTTCATTTAATGTTTTGTCGAATAATCTTGTATAGATGTTTTCCTTTGCATCAGGCTGAATGTATATTTTGTTCCTAAGTAAAAAAAAGAAAAAATAAACAAAAAATTATCAACTAGATTTGCCTACATGCTTAAATTGAATCATAATCTTAAGAGTTTTCATGAATATAGGATCTACTGATGATCCAGAACTCTTAGAGAATTGATCCATTATGTTTCCATTTTCTTTTTATTCCTTCGTAATTAATCAGCATTTGTATTTTCACTGCTGATTTAAACTATAAAGTCCCTTCAGATGGAAGGACATTTTCAGTATCTTTGTTGATGACCTGGATGAGGGCATTGAGAGCACCCTCAGTAAGTTTGCAGACGACACCAAGCAGGCAGGAAGTCTCGATCTGCCTGGGGGTAGCAAGGCCCTACAGAGAGATCTGGAAAGGCTGGATCTCTGGGCTGAAGCCAATGGGATGAGGTTGAACAAGACCAAGTGCCGGGACCTGCACTTTGGCCACAACAACCCCAGGCAACGCTACAGGCTTGGAGCAGAGTGGCTGGAAGACTGTGTAGAGGAAACAGACCTGGGGGTGTTGGTCGACGCTCAGCTGAGCATGAGCCAGCAGTGTGCCCAGGTGGCCAAGAAGGCCAATGGCATCCTGGCTTGTATCAGAAATAGCACTGCCAATAGGAGAAGGGAAGTCATTGTCCCTCTGTACTCAGCACTGGTGAGGCCACATCTTGAGTACTGTGTTCAATTTTGGGCCCCTCACTGCAAGAAAGACATTGAGACCCTGGAGCATGTTCAGAGGAGGGCCACGAAGCTGGCAAGGGGTCTGGAGCACAGGCCTTATGAGGTGCGGCTGAGGGAGCTGGGATTGTTCAGTCTGGAGAAGAGGAGGCTCAGGGGAGACCTTATCGCTCTCTATAACTACCTGAAGGGAGGTTGTAGTGAGCTGGGGGTCAGCCTCTTCTCTCTTCTAACTAGTGACAGGACGAGGGGGAATGGCCTCAAGTTGCGCCAGGGGAGATTTAGGCTGGACATTAGGAAATACTACTTTTCTGAAAGAGTGGTCAGGCGCTGGAATGGGCTGCCCAGGGAGGTGGTTGAGTCACCGTCCCTGGAGGTGTTCAAGAAACATTTAGATATAGCGTTGAGAGACATGGTTTAGTGGGGTTATTGTTGGTAGGTGGATGGTTGGACTGGATGATCTTGTAGGTCTTTTCCAACCTAGGTAATTCTGTGATTCTACGATTCTATGATAGCTCCATTCAGCTGAGTTAGCTGAGCTGTAGCTAAAGTGGAATGGAGAGATTTTACAAAGATTTAAAATATTACCTACCAAAATAAGAAATAGGTAGATTACTCAATGTAATTGAATTGAAAACACAATGATGGACAGATTTCTGGCTGTAAACCTCGAGATCTTAAGAGAAATGAAAAATTCCATGTGACAATCTTGGATCTAGAGCAGCTGCTGAGGTCAGGCAGAAAACCCTTAACAGGTTTCAGTAGAAACTGGAACGTGGAGTTTAGTCAGCAAGAGAAAAAATTCCTTGCCTGACCTGTATCACAAAAAAGTGTGGATCATATAAAAGTGATTGAGAAATCCAACACCAATACTATTTCAGCGGCAGTGTTACAGAGAACACTGCCAATTACTGAGTCACTGGCCTAATTTAGACCCAAGGAATTGCTGGAGAATTAGAGGGTAATAAATAATAGGAGTGGTGAAGGAAGATGAGGAGATTTGAGTCAACAAGTCACTCTTTTTAGGGAATCTGGAAAACATATTGCTCAGTCTAGCAATGAGCAGCCAATTATCACTGCTCATATCTCAGTAAAAGTAGGGACACAGCAAGTTTATTTCCCCACTGCACTGGCAGTGTCTAAAGGATACCCAGATGGATGGATGTGGTCTAGATGAGTACATCAACCAGGCTGAAAGTTTCTAGCTGATGTGAATGGAAGACCAAGGTTCAGCCACAGATCTGTGTTGATGAAGAGGTTCATTAGCCCCAAACATGAATACAGGAGGCTGATGCTGAGAGCTCACCAGGCTCCTTTTGGAGTCTAGTGTCTCACATAGACACACACCTTCCCCACTCTGCTTTTCAAGCACTTGCTCTAGGCTCAGCTCCACAGCCAAGGCATGGCCCTGGAAGGAGGAAGGGGCAGCCATCCTTGGGCTGGCTGACTGGGACTCTTGGCTAAGAGAAAAAGAAGAATGCTTCAAGGGAAATTATTCTCTGAGAAATGCATTAAAGTCCAGAGTCCAGTGACAGGTTAGTAAGATGCTGTTTATTATCCTTATTATATATGTATCCCTTTCCACAGTGTCACAGGTCACATAGTTTTGTATTAAAGTACAACAGCAGATTATAGTGAGAACTCTACTGCTATGACCACTTCTACTTGTGCTACCCTGCAATAATATACCTTTTCATAGCACAGAAGTGCTAGGGAGGAGGGCTGCATTCAAATGCTGGCACTCAGTGAAGGATAGGTCATGGAGGGAGGGAAGGGAGAGTGCAAGGGAGGGATGCACCTGCTCCTGACACCTGCTCTCTGAAGACTTTGAAGGCCCACTCACCTGGGGTGTTTTCCAGAGGTGGGCAGTGCACATGACTGGATACACGAAGATTTCTGATATTAACAGCAGGCCATGGGACTTCTTCAATGAAGATGAGCACTTCCATTCTCAGGGAACATATAGACTAAGATTGTATATTCCTAATAATTAGTATAGCTGCTGAACATCTGGAAATTTTGTTTTCTTTTCAGAAAGAATAATTTAATTTAAAAAATTAAATAGACCTTTACTTAACAAGATTGAAGGAATGTAAGCATAATTTTTTATTGATCCAATAGTAATAAATGTATGTCAGTTTCTTCTTTTGGCGAGACTAGTAGACTAAAGTGGGAGAAAATGAGGAGAAAAACATGAAGAGCTAAAATATGTATTTTCATTAAAGTCAAAAGTTTCTTATTAAGAATTAAAATTTATAAACATAAAAATAAAGCACATGCTCATGAGAATGAAAGCATGTAACAATGTATGCACTGACCACAGACATGAGAATCATGGAAGACGTGATGCAGTTGGCAGTATTCATCTCAGAGAGATAAATAGATAAAACAATAAAAAAGTAATATGTGTTTTTGGATTAAGAAAAGATAGCAAGCTGCAGAAGAGGAAACTGCATAACCAGGAATTCATCTGAGGATGCTGAGAATGTCATTAACTAGAGTAGCGTTTTGGAAGGGCCAGTCATCTGAACGGCTATGTTCTACGTAAAAAAGTTTGCTTTTCATTTTATTTACTGTTTTTTTTCACAACCTTGCTGATCGCTCACGTGGGAGAACTTCTGTGTGTATTCAATACTTATAAATGTTGCTTGAAGAAAGACTGTAAAATTAGAGCATGGGCCAAAACTTTGGTTTTGTTGAAGCCAATGGCAGAAATTTCCAAACAGCTGGCGAGGCTACTTAAGTATCTCTCAAACAGACAAATATTACATAATCTTTTACCAAACTGCTTTGTAAAGAATATTACTCTGACTGAGCACGTAAGGAAAAAATATCCTGAGTGTAATATTAATATTTGAAATCTCTCATTTTCTACTTACATCTCACCCTTAACTGCCTGCACTCATTTATTCTTTAACCAGAGGTATGAATGACATCAGTAAATTTGTTTCCTGTGATCTGTTAGGTTATAACATCTGCTAAAATATGTGACTGCATTAAAGAGACCTTTTTGAAAATAAAATAATTTCAGCATACACACTTCTCAACAGTGTGAGGAAAGTAATATATGTGATGAAAGCAGTGAGCATTGATTCTGCAGCCTAGTGAGTTACCAACACAATTTCACTGTGAAATCTGGAACTCTTGATATATATAACAGAGATCTATGAATGACAGGCACTAGCAGAGTCTGTCATGTACTCCTATTCCATTATAGCCACGGAATGGAATGGCTATGTGATAGAGCATCAAAGCCCTTCAAATGTATGCTTTTCGTGGCTGTTCTGAGGTTAGGCTTTGTGTAGATTCAACTCTGATGATAAGCCCTTCAAAATGCACAGGCATTTTGATCACAGGAAAGCAAAATGCTGTCTATGAATCTAAACTGCAGTGAGCTGGATCTTCCATAATGCTAGTGAACCAGGTAAGTGTTTCAAAGGCTGTCTAACTCTACTTCAACATCAATTGCCCAACACTATCTAAGAAGTTTTTACACAGGAACAGAGAGCAAATATTTTAAATCTTTTTTTTCTTTTTTTCTTTCTTTTTTTTTCCTCACAAAGGCATGCCAGAATGCCCATTTTTTAATAATAAAAAAAATGAGTACTCCCATTTGAAGCTCCCTTTTCAGTCAAGGCCACAGGCTAAAAACCTAAAAGACAATGGTAGCAGGTGCCTCCTGGGAGCTTGGACTGCTGCATTATTCCATCACAGATATGCAAGACTAAGACATAACAAGAGTTAAAAAGGCTGTGTCAGGAATATCAACTCTGACATTTCTCTTTGTAACTAATTTTGCATGGTTATGTTACTGAACTCCACATAAGCAGTTCATTTATTCCTTGGAAAAAGAGGGAAGGAAAAATAAACATCATGTGTAACACTAATGCAGGAGGCAGCAAAATTTGTATCAACAACTCTTCCATAATATATGGGCATGGGTGTATTTTACTGTTTCACAGAAAACTTGAGTAAGTAAAGCTTGAAAAACTAAGCACACTACTGTACAGATATAGCTTTGCTTGCTTAGCTTCAGCTTTTCTCTAAGGGCCATTTCCACAGTATTTAAGTGCCTTACAATAAATTAGATTATATTTAGACAAACACAGAATCATTTGCATCCTCCTCTTTGGTCTTCCTTTTATGCACATGTACACTCTTACTGGAACATACACAGAATGTATACATACAACTGCATTTATTTTCATAACGTTTAATGAGAAGGGGTATTAAGATCTTATTCCCCACTATACTTAAGCCAGCAATTTTGAGGTAAACAAACTAAGACAAATAGATCTGTAAATTCATATTTTGACCACTGTTGTATCTATGCCTGTAGCAATTTTTATGTTGAGAAAAAAAATTTCAGGATCTAGATTAATTTAAAATTGTTCTTTAAACTTAATATCTGAATGATTACTGGAAAATCAATGTGCATTTTACAGTGTATGTCAAACACAGTCTTAAAAACTGCTGGGACAGAAAGATGCTGAAAAGGAATTGCCTGGTGAGGAGCCACTGTGGCACACCTCTGATGCAGTGTGTGCAACTGCCACCAAACAGATGCTTGCTTCCTGGAGGAAATAAGGTGAGTGTCTTAGCCTAGCTCCCTTCTGCAGGAAAAAGTACCCAAAGAGCATAAAGGGGAGCCAAGTTAAGCCTGGTGAAGTTGCTGCTGTACCCCGTAGAAGCCAGATATGATGTACAAAAGGCACTAAGAAGTCTGCCCTTATGCCCTGTGCTTTCATGCTGGAGCAGCTTAGCTATGTGGCCTTAGCAGGACAGACAGCATAACCTACATGGCACAGCTTTTTCAACGAGTTCTAAGCATTGATTGTACTTTATTTATTCAGCACTTGTGCTATCAAAGGGAAAAAGTGCCCGTGGCAAGCTCGGTTGCAGTAACAATCTGTGCATTTTAAACTGCCTGCATCTACTTAGTTACTGTAACTACTCCCAACTGTGTGATTAAATACAAATGATGTTTCCATAGATTTACCACAAGCTTTCCAATATGTGCTGAACATGATACTTAAAACATAGGATTCTCAAATGGAATAATAACATTTATGGGAGTAATTTCCCAAATGTGTATGATTATCACTTGCAAGGATGTATATATGTTAAAATTCACAGTGTGGTGAGAAATTATTTCCAATCTGCAGAGAATGGAAACTGAGAATTAAACTGTTTCTTCTCCGCAAAGATGTACCTCACATAAATCAGATTTCCATTTGTCACTCAAACATTAATACAGAGCTCAAACTTTTATGTTGTCTATGCTATTTGAGAGTAAACATTACCAATTTTGCTGTATAAATAGTCATTGGAAACAGTTTTGATTCAAATATAGGACGTAACATTTGAAAGTATCTTAAATATCTGTTCCTTTTTTTTTTTTTTTTTTTTTGCCAAAAGCTAGGTAAATTTTAATNCAAAAGCTAGGTAAATTTTAATCATTGAAGGGCTGACCCCTACAGTAGTTCTACTGATGCATTGAGAACAGAGGAATAAGTAAAGCAGAAATGTACTACGAAAAACAGTTTTCAATTTTCATCTCATTGTTTAGCCTGGTCAGCCAAGAGCCCTCCTCCTTTTTTTTTTTTTTTTTTTTTTTTGCCAAAAGCTAGGTAAATTTTAATCATTGAAGGGCTGACCCCTACAGTAGTTCTACTGATGCATTGAGAACAGAGGAATAAGTAAAGCAGAAATGTAAATGAAATATAAGATAAAATGGCAAATTGAAGATCATTCCTAATTAACCAGTTATCTCCCTCTTCTAAAAGTTTTAGCTGTATAAGCAGGGGGGGTTTGATAGCTCTCTTTAATCTTAAATTTCATAACTCATTTGGTAAGAAATGTATAAATAGTTACAAAAATCAAGGCAAGCAATAGACAGCTGTCATTCAGAGAATGGAGAGGGGAGAAGAAAAGGCAAAGTGAATTGCAGAACTTAGTTCCTGTTTGGGCTCTAAGACTGACTTCTGAGTGATCTACCAACCTTTAAGTTGACTGCTTTTGGTCTCCCCACATTTGCTATCATAGAAAGAGGTCTCCAAAACCACAAGCCAGATTCAGATACACCTGAGGGGCTTCTGTGGCTGGGTTGTACATCTTGACTTTAGGACATTTTGGATGATGAAGCTCTCCATGCATCCTATTCAGAAGTGTTGGAGATAACTTGGGGCTGAAAGAAAATAAAGGGGTGAGGGTATCTTTTTTCTTATGGTTAGGGCTCTGACAGGAAAGAGTCTGCTCCCAAGGCTTTATACCAGTGAAAAAAAAAAAAAGAAAAAAAAAAGAAGAAAGAGAAATTTACAATTAGAAAGGTAAGAAAAAAACTGAATTTTCTTCACTTTGTGTATGGCAAAGAAGACTGAAGTTAATAATACTGGTTTCTGCTTCTGGGCTCCATTTGCGTGTGCTGCAGAGAATTACAGCTTTCCTGTCTTCTGGCAGGTACTATTGATCACACTATCTACTGTTACTTCTTTTTGTCAACAGTGAACAAGTTTATATTAATGCATCCTGTGCAAATTCAGCCACCTGCATGTGACTCATCAGCTGGGAGGACTGTTAGGTCACAGCAAATAATGCAGTGCTTCTAGAGAACAGCGAGCTACCTAAAGTAGAATGATGGAAGTTTTATCTCAATTTTGCAAAAGATGTAAGGGGAGGAGGTTACTTACCCATTCTATCTTACCTATGTAATTTGTCTTCAGGAAGAATCTGGACCATTAAGGCACTCAGATGCAAATGATCAGCAAAAAATGTGCTGGAATAGCCTTAAGAAATGTGAGATAGTCTGAGAGTTTTGTGTCTCAAAGTAACCATTATTTACATATGTGAACAATGAGGGAAGATTTTTTAATCTTAAAAATATTCCTTAGGCAAACCTGAAACAAAATAGACTCACAGGGAAATTAAAAAAAAAAAAACAACCAACAACCAAACAAAACAACCTGATATAACTGGTTACTAGCATATATTTATCTATTTAAACACAGAGAGACCAAGTTATATATTGCCTCCTATTCTTCTCTGAGATACAGATCACGCTGAACATGTCAAACTGCAAATTCTGCTTATATTTGTTTATTGCTCTGTCTTTTCCTTCTCTCTCTCTCTCTCTTTTTTCCCCTTTCCTGGCTGGACAACAAATGTTACACCTAACATTTCATATTTAAAAAATATGAGCTGTTCTCATAATGATCACAGCATTCAGAGAAAAGCAAAGCATTGAATCAGACAGATTTGTATAAGATAGGAGTTTTGTAGCGTAATGTTTTGTGTTTCTTCATCTTTGTACTTACAATATAAGTTACATATTTTGTTTGAGTTCTAAAAATATAGCCTTTTTGGATGCAGTACTTAATGAAAACAGAGTATTATACTATGAAAGGTGACCTATTGAAGGCAAAGTGCTAATGAATAGCAGATTGTTCAACATGACCTAAACCCTTTTTTTTTATTGAAAAATGAGATCTACAAAGGTACTTTGTAATATGTTTCATAAGGACTTAATTTTGCCCAGCACTAACAGGGCCATTAAATCCACTTAGAATCTGGATTACAAGAAAACAGGGGTATTTGTATTCTCTTTTACCATTTTTGGTTTGTTGGGGTTTTGGGGGCTTTTTTTTTTTTTGAAAGTAAAGATGAGTGCCTCTTATATTCCCTTAAGATGTTATATTCCCTCTTTAGAAACCAAAGAGACAAAAGAAACTAACTAAAATGTCCTCTCTAGGTGCAGTTAGAGAGAAAAATGTGGAGTAGGGGAAGAGAGGCCAAGTTGCGGAACAGATTTTTTTTTTAACCTTTAATTATGAATGATTTTGCAACTCATAAGAGACCTAATGAGTGCTCTCCTTACACAGCCACGTGGTTTGTATGCAGCAGACACAACAGTCTTACACCCATGAGTCTCTGCCTAATTATGAAAGGAATTGCATTCCATAGATATAATCACATAACATGTGGAGGTAGTGGCCGAGCTGTAAGCATTCTCTTACTATTGCTAACTAGAGTTTTTGCTGTTGTGCCATTGCTACATGGTAGGGCCAACCCTCTGTCCTCCAGCTTTCTTCTCATATTCACTCATTGGTGCTGGCCCCATACATGAATGGTAAACTCTTTGAAGAAAAGGTAGTGCTCGGGTACCATGGCTCTGAAATGTCGTCACAATACAAATCAGTCTTTCTCATTAGAAATTTAGATAGAGATGGAATCTCTATCTGACCAGGATTTGCAGCTATTCTCACTCAGTGAACGCCCTCCTGTTCAGACAGTGCCCTGCTGGGGGTCAGACTGCTCCTCTGCTGCCATGTGTCACACATCAGCAAAATGTAATGGAACACTGATGGGAAGGTTCAGTCTCTACTGCCATACCACCACCATCTGCCTCTGATATCGTGGGCCAACTTCATAAAGTATGAGGCATTACTTTTGAAGTAGCCCTCATATTATGACACATCAATATAGCCTTAAAATGGTATAAAAATCCTTCCTTTGTCTGTTTTAAGGTTAACTGAAGTACATGTTTGGATTTGAAGAGGAACTGCAGAAACATGCAGATGCTCCAAGAAACAGGAAAGAAGACATAAACATTCTGATACTGCCTTCTTGGAGGATTTTCCCTTTACTGAAGGTACCAGCCAGCTCCTCTGAAGCCTTGGAGCCAAGAATGGTTTCCTCTTCCTTTTCCTGCTTTTATTCAGTATCCCTGGTCTTGGGCTCCCATTCACTGCAGCTCATGATCCTAAGACCAAGCTTTTCATGAGGGCTATATGTAAGTGGGATCATTTGTAGGGAGATAAAGAATGGAGTGTTTGAGAGAAATATGGATGTAGATGGGTAAAAGCTTATACTATGTGGATTTCAAGCAACAGGTTACCTGGTTGGTACCCACCTTAGACAAGTCCAACTATGCACAATGGTCAACTGACTGGAGGGAAGGCATCAGGTAGAGCTGGGAAATGCATCAGCTCTCCTGACTGCCAGTCCCCTGCTCTAACCTCCAGAGCACATTTCATAAATGCTTGAATCTTTAATAAAATCTTCTGTGTGTCTGCTTCCTGCAACACTAACTCTTTTAAAGTATTCATGGGTTATTTGTTTATGACTCTTAAACAAATCTATTAAGCACTTCGTGTTATTTTTAGATAAATTTTGTTGTTTTTTTCCCTTTCCTTTTAATAATTTATATTGTTTTGGATACATAAATATGTCCTAAGAGTATTTGTCATTTCCTAATGTTTACAGTGGGGATTTTTTTTTCTAGAAAACTGTGGGTTTTTTTCTTCCTTACAGAGTAAGCTTTTCTGATAAGTGCACATTTCAGAAATAGTCACAGACAATGTGTCTAGTAATGACATGTGGACTTGCAGGAATTGTAGTTAATGCTGCTTGGAAAACCTCATGTTTTAATTTCTCACTCATCACGTGGTGGCAGAGAACACTGATATCCCTTGTATAAAATATTAGAGGATTCTGTTAAGTGATAGATAAAAATTGCTGGAATGATGGTACCTATTTTCAGCCATTACTGAGTTAGGACTTTATATTTGGAAGGTACAACAAAGAGCAGAAAAGTACAAATGAACATGAGAGCCACTTAGATGACGGGCCTGTTACATGCCACTCAGAGCTGACAGTGGTTTAATACACTCCAAATACACTTCAAGTTGGATATTAGAAAAAATTTCTTCTCAGAAAGAGTGGTGAGGAACTGGCACAAGCTGCCCAGGGAAGTGGTGGAGTCACCATCCCTGGAGGAGTTCAAGAACCGTGTGGATGTAGCACTGAGGGACATGGTCAGTGGGCATGGTGGGGGTGGGTTGGCAGTTGGACTGGATGATCTGAGAGGGCTTTTCCAGCCTTAATGATTCTACAGTTCTAAGTAAAAAGTGGGTGTAAATCCTGAGCTTCTCTATGCTTAAATTTTGAAGATAAAAATAGTCAGAAAAGCCAGCAATGAGCTCAAACAGTCTTTACAAGAAAGTAATATCTGTTACTAGCAGTTAGATTAACTTGCTGTTTAAACTTCTCAGAAAAGCTGAGGGACTCAATGCAAAAAACACTGTGGAAATTCATACACTCTTCCATCTTTTTGTACTTGAATCAAAATTTTCTGACCGTACTCAATGGGCCTGTATTTGGGCCCATATCTGCAAGGATTCATAGAGTGAGCGTAATATTTTCCAGATTGAACTCAGCAGGTGGCAGTGCTATATACAGTCTGCAGGTGCCAGGGGCTCTTAAAGAAATGTCACCTTGCTGCCAGGGAAAAAATGGGCAGCATGAGGGACAGTGGAAGGAGGAAGAATGGTTTTAAACTAAAAGAGGAGAGATTTAGATTAGATGTCAGGGAGAAATTTTTCACTCAGAGGGTGGTGAGTCCCTGGCACAGGCTGCCCAGAGAAGCTGTGGTGCCCCATCCCTGGAGGCACTCAAGGCCAGGTTGGATGGGGCCCTGGGTAGCCTGAGCTGGTGGGGGGCAGCCCTGCCCACAGCAGGGGGTTGAGACTGGGTAGAATTTAATGTCCCTTCCAGCTCAAGGCATTCTGTGATTCTAAGAAAAAGAGAATAGAATTCAGCTCCCAGAAGATAAGAGATGTCAGTAAGAGTTTGGCTTGCGTTCATTTGTTGGTGGCCTTGCACTAGGGGTAAGTAGGAGTCTGCTGGGCTGCCAGCCAGGGAGGTACAGGGACTGATCTTTTGTCATGTCAACTATTAAGCACTCAGATAACTTCTTGTGGTCACCTAGTACCTGGCCTGCCGGTATCAAAGGCAGCAGTCTTCACAAGATGTCACAAAAAACTAATACTTATCTTTTATCTTTTCTAGACTGGAAGCAGGAGAAAGCTCATAGGCATGGAAGAGCACCTGGACTAATGCAGTATACAAGCTGGATGTGGCTATTGTCCAATGCAACTTTGAAAAGGTCAAGAAGGAAAAAAATCACAACTTCAATAAATAAGAGAGGCGAATTAGGCCGCTTACAAAGCCGTTTGACTTGCCTGGGCAATATTAAGCAACAGAACAAGAATCACCACTGCTTTTACACTTCAGTACTAAAATATAAGATAGCAGATAAATTTCCTGGAGACACTAGCTGGCACTTCCTGGAACAAGTAGCCTCAGAAACCACAAGAAAAGAGATAACGTTGGATGTAACCTGGAGCGATGCGCAGAAGCCACTTCAGTTAGAGCTTTTCTGGTAGTGACCACAGTACTCAATTTCTATTCTATTCTATTCTATTCTGTTCTGTTCTATTCTATTCTATTCTATTCTATTCTATTCTATTCTATTCTATTCTATTCTATTCCGTTCCATTCTACAGAGAACAGTGTAAAAAATGAGGTAACTGGTCAAAAATAAATAAACAAACAATATAACCTTTAAAAGCAGCTGTCCAAAATCAAAGAAGCCTAGGAGCAGCCTGCAGGCTGTTGAAAAATAAAGCGCTAGGAGCCAGGTAAAATGTGTGCCACAATTCAAAAAGAAAACAAAGCAGTCTATAAAATCCCTTTAAGGCTTATTTGAAAAGTTATGCAGGCTATAACATGGAAAAAGAATTTTTAAATGGATATTTACCTCAAAAAAAAAGGAATAACAGGAAAGCCCATACACATAGCACCTTGGAAGTAAATGAGAAATGAGAAAGGCTGAAAGTAATGTGAAGAATGAGTAGGACAAGTTCCCTAAAGGCAGCTAAGGCAGGAAGCAGGCGAGGGAATTAGTAGGACTGTGTGGCCAGTGAGGTGGGGGGGGAGGGACACAGGCCAGGGTTATTCCCATGTGTGAATAGGCTCTGGAAGGTCCCAGAATGGCAGGCCTGTGACTTTGCCTTCCGTCCAGTACACCAAGCACCCATGCCAGTGCTGGCAGTGTTCAGCACCTTTAGCAACCACCTGGGAAAGGCAGTGCACAGAGAGATCTCCAAAAATGGTGCACATGAGCCTCCGTATCTGTAAATGAGAGGCAGCACCCGTAGAGAAAAGTAATCTAAACATATTTGCATGATGCTGAAACCTGCGCTGTAAATTCCAGCTATAATGGAGATGCAGGTGCCAGACAGAGACTTTAGAGTCATCACTGGGTTTTCAAATACATTGTCTCAAGATGCAGTGGCAATCGTATCACCACTGAGAACAAAACTGAGTTATTTTGCTACCATATTTAGCAAAGTATGTACTATGTACCAGGATGTACTATGCCTCAAGTGCTGCGTGTACAGTCCTGGTTGTACCTCTCAGAAAGGAGTAAGTGGAGCTGGAAGTGATATGGGAGAGGAGAAAAGAAAAGGATTTGGAGGATGAAGCAGTTATCTTTCAAGATGAGATTACAAAGGTTGGGACCCATCCTACCAGAGATGGAAAAACTTGAAGCAGAAAAAGAGTGGCAGAATCAGTAGTGTGCTTGGTAAGCGGAATGCAAAACTCTTATTGACCGCATCCTTGAACTTGATGAAACAAAAGGCAGACAGGTTTAAAAGCAAATCACAGAATGTTCCTTCACTGAGTGCATTGTGAACTCCTGTGCCTTGCTCCCACAGTGTGCAGGCAGGCAGGACCAGAAGGCTGAGAAAGGGAGGAGAGAAATCCATGGACAGCCAGCCTATAAGCAGATACCAAAAGGCCTACAGAGGAAAATACCTTCTAACATCCCTAATCAAACAACTGCAGAAGCTAGGGCAGTGTGAGGGAAACTGACTGCCCTAAAGTGATTGTGTGTTTCATTTCCGATTGCCATTGCTGCAGTGCTGGTCTGGATGGACCACCAGTCCTGTCCAGTCTGGCATTTCATCTTCTTACTTTCTGATATAATATTGGAGTTGGAAAGGGGAAAATGAGGAATTCTGCAACTAATCAAGGAAACTTGCTGTCAGTCTGTACCTTGCTTCAAATTCCATTTGTGCTGAGCTTGTTGAAAAAATGGTTATAGGTGCACTGATCCTTGCTGAAGGACCAGCTGGTGCCAACAAGAAATTACATGATAAATACAGTCAGTTTATTTCTAGAAAACTGATTATATTTCTTCTATCAATTAACAGAAAAGTAGTTTCAATTGGGAGAAAAAAAAAGCAAACAAGAAAACAAAAACCTTAGACTGGCAGAAATATGCTCAGTAGCCAAAAATACCTGGAGGGTGAGCTCAGGCCCTTGGATTTGAGGTCAGCTTGCGGTGGAATTTTGTAACTTCAGAGCTGTCTCCATTTAGAAAGCAGAGTTTTTCCCTGTTATTTTTATAGCTATTCCTAGTTAGCTGCTGTTCCAGCCCTCATCTCTTTACTGGCATTTGCTAGGCTCTGTGATTATTTGCTCAGCTTTCTTCCATTTTCTCACTGACCACATCTAACCTTTTTCGTTTTGTGATCCTTTTTACTTCTGTGTACTGCACTCAGAGGCAACACAGACACCTGGCAGAACAGGGTAGCTCAGACCACAGCTTTTATACCTTCTCAGATGAAGTGTGAGAATCACTTGAAGTTGCCAGTTTCTTCTCCTTCCCTCCTACATCCTTGCAAGAGGCAGCCGCAGACTTGACTTCTCCCTTGCTATTCTCAGCCTTCCTCCAGCTTCTCCCACTTTCACTCTGCAATATTGTTGCTTTCATGAAGTATATTAGTATTATACGTATCCTGGTATATATAGGTATAGACAAAGATCAGAGACACCGGAGGGTTGACCGTAGTGGTTTTGTCCTTTACTGGTAAAATGGCTGTTCCTGAAAGAGGCTTGTGTGGTATTTCTGGGTTTTATTTCTAAGCCAGCCTAGGAATGCGAGGCAGCACAGCCCCTTGGCTCGGAGGAGCTGGCTTGCCCAGCTTGGTTTCAGAGAGTGCCGTCACACAGTTCAAGTGGGGTGATGGCCCTGTGGTGTAAAGCCGTACTGCCCTTTCATGTCAGGGCAGCTGGCTCATGTCCTCACCTTCCCCAGTGTCTGTCTGCATGCATGTCAGTAAGTTACTTGATTCGTGCTCGTGTGCCAGTCTCTCGAGCCTAACTGCCCAAGAATATCTGGAAGCATGAATGCCATTGATCTTAGCGGTCTGTTTAAAGTCTCTTTCTATCAGGAAATCTCAGTGTTTGCACAGCAAGAAACAGGGGAGAGAGAATGAAAGGAGAACATGAAAGAGCTACAAATTATGTTAACACAAAAGTCACAAGTAAAAAATTACCATGATATATTAAAAGTATTTCCCCCTACGAGCATTTCTACTTCCTCCTCAGTTTTCCAGCCCATAAAACACATGAACACTGAAGGGAAAATGGTTTGTGCAAAATCCAGGGAGTGCTCATTTACTACCAACACTGATAGCTGCAGATGCTACAGTGCAGCGACAGACTGACCACAACTATTCCTGCCCCAAAACGCATGCAGCTCAGAATTTGTCAGTAAATTCATTTCATGCATTCCCAGCCAAATCTTGAGGCCGGTTTCCTAAAAGCAGCTGACCATCCACCCACTCTTGACAGCACTAGTCCATGTTCCTGAGGTTTGTGATATGGTGACGCGATTGCCACCATGCTCTTGGTAAGGTGTCTGCTCCACCTCAGTTTCAAGCTGAGCTTCAGATTTTCCTGATGCCTTTGTTCGGAGTAGAATAGACAGCACTTTTAGAGTGATATACTTACTTTAATACCGTCATAAATGGATTTTATGACAGCAGAGTTATTTCCAGCCAAATCTTTGGCAAAACATAAAAAATCCACACTAAGCTTATGACTTCTTCTGTGGTGTCTCAGACATAAAAAGGGAGTCTAGATTTTTTTTTCCTTTTTGTCTCATATTGACTGCCTTTCTGAGATTTTCATGCACATGCTGTTTTCCAGCTTAATCCTAAATTATTTCTTAGCCTCCATCCATTCACTCTGCCTTTAAACTCTGTGCTTTGGCATTTTTAATAGCACCTTTTCTGGCTCGTAGCAATAGATTGTACTTTGCACTTTTTCTTTCTGTCTTTCCACATTGTTGTTTTTTCCCCCAAAGTTTATTCGGGAAATTATATGCTACTTTGTGTATGTCTTACATCTTTTCTACTAGAAAAATCATGAAGTGGAGGAATTCCAGATTGAGCATCTTCCTAGAGGGGGTGCTTTTCTATTTTTTGTCCTTACGGATGGGGTAGTGAGGAGAAGAAGTGGTCAGGGAAAGAGTAAAAGAAGAGAGTTTGATGCTAAGAAATGGTTTCCTCCAGATAGCTTAAATCTTGCTATCTGTCTTGTACTACTGGCTCATGGCTTGCAGAAACACTGCTACATCTTCTGAGAAAATTAACACTCCTTAGAAAAATGAGATTCCATTTCATTGTTTTATATATATCTTCTTAGCTATTTTTACTCTTGTGCTTGAGAAGCAGTTGTTTTTACTAAATTGCCAGTGCTGACCATTTAGGTTGTATCAGGTGGGAAGAGAGGCTCTTTTCTGTTGGTATTCCTCTCACATTTCCTGCTGTTAATAATACTCATGAATACTCCTTGGAAAACAGGGTGTAAAGACATGAAAAATAGCATGAAATCTGGAAGAACTCACATGTTTCTCTATGCTCCTTCTGAAAAAGAAGTATTAGGAAATACTGAGCTGTGAATTCCAGGGGCACAGAGAAGCTATAAAGTGGGAAGACCAGAAATATAACAAAAATGTGAGTACCTTTTACAAGAAATATTTTTTATTTGAAAGGCAGCAAGGAAAAGAAGTCTGTGGGTAAAGTTTGCCAAAAATTAGAGCATTTCACTGGCTGGTTGAGCAACAGAGCAATATAAAATGGAATAAAAGCTGATGAATCACTGTCATTTCTATTGGTAAAAAAGCAATACAAGATCCTTCAATGTCAGCATTAGATATGAAATGTGTTCCTTGCTGTATTAAATTGCATTTTATTGAAACAGCCAAGGTAAATTTTAACTCTTGGCTACTCAGAGTGCTTACTTTTATGCTGCTGGAAGGTCCAAATGAAGCCAGTTGGTTTACTCCCTCGCATCCAGGAGTGCAGGGAACAGGGCACACTGAAGTAAGCATGAGGGGCAAAGTCACAGAACTGGTAAACATTATTTACCCTTTGTTCTTGGTATTTTTTAAGGGAACTCTCTAGGAAACCCTAAATAATGTGTGAGGCTGAAGAGGTATCAAGGAAGAGATGCCTGTGAAAAGTAGCCTTAGGGCTGTGTCTGGTAAGACTGAGTAGAGAGTTGGTGGGATGAAAGATACATTTTAGAGAAGATAAGGAGTTACACACTGTTTTATCAGGAGCTCAAGATATTTTAAGGAGACATTAAAACTACTCACCTGGAGGACTAGTTTCTCTGCACACGTAGTTCTGGTGATCAGGTCTCTAGAGGTATTCCAACACTGTGAACATTATCATATGCTGTTATTGCCTAGTATAATCAGAGTCTAACTATCATAAAATATTATTTTTAAGAGTCTTTAAAAAATTAAATATAGTCAAGCAATTAAAAAGATATTTTCAATAATTTTGACATTTTCAAAATATGATGATTTTTGTAAAATCACAGTCTTGGGGGTTGGAAGGCACGTCTGGAGATCATCAAGTCCAACCCCCTACTAAAGCAGATTCCCTACAATAGGTCGCACAAGAAAGCATCCAGGCAGATTTTTAATATCTCCAGAAGAGGAGACTCCACAGCCTCTCTGGGCAGCCTGTTCCAGTGCTCTGTCATCATCACAGTGAAGAAGTTTTCCCTTGTGTTCAGATGGAACTTCATGTGTTCCAGTTTATGCCCATTGCTCCTTGTTCTGATGCTAAGTGTAACTGAAAAGGGTCTGACACCATCCTCTTGACTCTTGCCCTTCATGTATTGAAGTATTCAAGTATTGATAAGATCCCTCTAAACCTTCTTTTCTTCAGGCTGAACAGCCCCAGGTCTCTCAGCCTTTCTTCATAAGGGAGGTGCTCCAGGCCCCTCATCAACTTTCTTGCCCTCTGCTGGACTCTAGTAGATCCCTGTTTTTCTTGAACTGAGGAGCCCAGAACTGCACACAGTACTCCAGATGTGGCCTCACCAGGGCAGAGTAGAGGGGGAGGATCACCTCCCTCACCCTGCTGGTCATGCTGTTTTGGATGCACCCCAGGATACCAGTGGCCTTCTCTGCTATGAGAGTACACTGCTGGCTCATGGCCAACCTGTTGTCCACCAGTGGTATTTGGAGATGACATCCAGGATTTTAATTAACTATTCCTATTTTGATCAGAAATACAAACAACTCATGCCACTAGCATGCAGATACCAAATGTCAGTTAATCAGTGAGGGGCAGATTCAAAATCTATTGAAAGGGATAACACGTCTACCTAGTTCAGTAGATTCTCAGTCATCTTTTATACTCCTCATCACCTTTCTCTCCATGCATAAGCATTCATTTTTGTATGTATTCTAACTTCTTAACCCACTGAATACATTTATTTTTCTACCTATTAACAGTGCTTGTTTATTGGCTTTTTGTGTGGCTAGCTTTTTTAAAGACATAAAATTATACGCTGTCTTTGCAAAGGGTCCTCTACATCAGTTCATTACAGAGTTCACATACACATCACCTCCCTATCCTCGTCATCTTATTTTCCTGAACGTAATATAATTACATTTATATGCCATCTATTTCATCTGTGTTTCATGCTAGTTAAATCAGTTTCTTGTGCATTTGTTTCATGCATTCACCACAAACTGGTATGTATAGCCTATGCATATATTCATCTCGTCAAGTATTCATGTTCTGGGTTCCTGTGTTCATTATTGACAGAAATTATTCATCCTAACGAATCTATGGGAACACCAGAAAGAGCATATAACACAAAAATAACCTAAATTATAAAAAATGTGCTAGGAAATATATATGTGTGTATATCTATGCTTAAAAGTAACTCTGATTAAAAAGAAGCAAAACTAAAAAAAAACACATCTGCGTATGTTGGCTGGATGTGTGGATTTATAGAGTCCTTTTACCTCCTCTGTAGTGCGATCAGAACCCAAGTGTCAAGTGTACAATTCTTTCAGAAAAAATAAACAAAAAACACTTTGCACAGCCATTATGTTGTGGTTGGGGCATCTCAAATACAGACAGGGATATCCATGACCATGAACCTAATTTAGCTCTCCAAGTGCATTCAATGATCAAAAAAAATAATGCTAGGAAGTGTATGACTGATATAGAACCTGTTTGGAGTGTTGTGTGGGAATGATGGCTGTAGGTTTTCTGTTGTTTTTTTTTTAGTAAGAAGGGCTGAGTTTTCGGGTTCAGCAGCTCCTCAATACATCAGCAAGCAGCTTCTGCCAGCTGAAAGGAGTCAGCCTTTTCTGCTGAACTGGCTGCCATGACAGCACTGGTACTGAGGACACACTGTTTTGCAAAGGAGCACTGATGTGCATGAAGATAGGAGAGGACATGCTATGATCACTCTCGTGAGGCTGGCCTGCTTTCTGGCAACTTGTAGCACCTTTAGGATGTGTGGAAGGTATTGTTTTTTATATTCCTGCAAGCTCAAGTGGAGGAAGATATCATTGGAACAGGAAGACCTAGTCTCTGCAGTAAGCCTGTGCTCTTGGTTAATTCACAAACATTTGGAGGGAGAGCTACCTAGGCACACAGTGGTCTATAAAATGGGAATTTGATATTTGAATGGATTGGCCATGTATTGCTGATTGCCTCTTTTACTACTTTGATCCAAGAATCTCAAAATACTTTATAAATATTAATGAAAAAAGACTCAGAAATATACAGTTATTGTGTCTATGTTGTTGGTCATGTCACAGATGGGGTCAAACATTAAGGGTACAATTTATTCCATGTTGCTTTACATTTCCATGAGTGAGTTATTGCATCTCTCTTTCCTATTCAGAGGGATAAATGAGAATGTGATTCACTTAATCAATTTTATACATTTATATATAAGGAAAGAGATCATGTTCTAAGAGTATCTGTTTTTCTATCAACTGTAAAGGGAGCTTTAAGGTGAGTCGCTTTGATTTAGACATCTGCATTTATGACTGATTTTGTTAAGACAGATACCATGGCTCAGCTTTAACTGAGTCCAGATTTCCTTGTATCTACTATCATGCTTTAACCATAAGACAAATGCCATATGTAGTACAGAAAGATGATAAAGTCATCTTGTGTTACATCAGGGTTAGAAAGCAGGTGATATGAAAATTATGAAGATTGCAGATTTTCTGTCAATATTTGAAAAATAAGATGATACTGATAAATGTGGAGGTTTTTAGACCAGCATCACTCTCTGGAAAATAGTGGAAAACCTTTCATTCATTGTAATTTTTAAAGAATTAAAATATACAATTATATGAACTGTCAATACATTCTTGTGCTTAATGTTATTAAAAAATCCTAAATAATTTCTGCAAGATTGGGTGATAAGGTTATAGTTTGCTCCAAAAGTAGTGCCTCCCATTTATTTCCAGGGAAACTACAGCAGATACAAGGAGCACAACAACACTATTTGATAGAGCAAGTTCTCAACTTTGAAACATTGTTTGTCAACATAACCACCCCCATTAGCTATGCATTTTCACCAGCAATGAATAAGAGCCTGTATGCTATGCTCATAAAAATCACGGCCATCCGCAACACAGCTTGTCTTTCACATCACTATTGCCACCATTGAAACGTGCCACCCACCACCTCACTGTGCTAACACCCCCTGTTTGGTCTCCATAAATGTTCAGCAAGTGCTGATGAATGTCAGTGGATGCAATTTTTTTCCACATGGAGGAATTCAGTGACACACCTTTGCTCCATACATCCTTCCATGTCAGACACCATTTTGTTGGACTGTCCACCTGCTGCCATCTTTCACACGGCAACAAAATGTAATGGAATCTTGTTGGGAAGGTTCAGCCTCTACTGCCATGCCACCAACATTTGCCTCTGATGTTGTAGGCCAACATAATAGAACAGGAGGCAATACTTTTGGAGCAGCACTCGTAATAGACCTAAGATTTTGCAACTCCATTAAAAAAGATTGCAAAATATTACAGTTAAATTAATTTTGGTTTAAAAAGTTAGATATAATCAGTCAAGAATTTGTCAGTTGTTAAGTATTTGGCTGAGAAATTTAATGTCATTTTGAACACTGGAATGAACATAATGGTATTCAGAAAGTTTGCCGGTAGTGTTGGTGCTATTCAGAATTTTCTTAAGGAGTTTAAGAATGATTTATTTCTCTAATCTGTAGGGAGAAATCTTTAGGAATTATAATTCTAGATTTTTGTTGAAGATGATTTTTCAGAAAATTTAAAAAGACTGTATCTATAAAATAGAGTAGAATTGTCCAATCTAATGACAGCAGAAAGAGAAGAGGATGATAAGACTGCTTCTTTCTATTTCTACATATTCAATGAGCTCACAAGTAACACAGAAACTGTGGATTAAGTGCCTAATTGATTTATGCATCAAAGACAGATTTCAGGTTTTAGCTGCAGACAAAATAAAACTGTATGTTGCTGTTATTATCATTAATTATCTTTTTCTATAGCATTTTGATTCTCAAGTTAAAGCAAAGCATGTGCTTATCAAAAGTAGTTTAGCCTGCACCACGTTAACATAATACATTGGTATTGCTGAACTTAAACTTTATTTATTAGGAATACAATAAAACATCTGTTATGATGGGAAGGTATTAATCATGAGAGGAAGATATGAAAGATATAGAATAATGAAAGAAATGCAGAAGGGCAAAAAGGTAAGACTGTGATTACTTCTGCTGAAATAAAGAGTTACTGGTTTCAGTTAAGGTTCCTACTAAGATTCATGAAGGTCTAACCTTGGTAATGATTTTGTTTAGAATTAGTATTTAACATTCAGCTTTTAACATTTAGTCTTCAGTATTTTCTTTAACAAAAAACTCTGAAACCAGGATGTAGTTATTCTCATCATGGAGAAGCATTGGAAGAATATGCATGAAGAAAGGAATGATCAGGAGACCAAAACAATTAGATGGAGGCAGAAACGGACTAATACTAAGGTCAGGGAAAGTGGTGGCTAGCAACAAAAACTTTCACTAGCATGTGTAAACTATATGAGCCAGATCACATACATTAAGACATGGGATGAATGTGAGCTGCGAAAATAGATATTAATGTGAAGAAAAGAGATTGCAGTTCTTACATGTATGTCTGACAAGATATTTTCAGTAAAGAAGAGTAATATCGAGTGAAGCACTAATGTGAGCTATTCAAGAATCTTAAAATATATCTATTTTAAAAAGAAGTTTCATCATCTCCAGAGCTGCTTGATGCTCTACAGCATCAGCTGGGCTGCTTCAAAAGTATTGCCTCCTATTCTATTATGTTGGCCTACAACATCAGAGGCAAATGTTGGTGGCATGGCAGTAGAGGCTGAACCTTCCCAACAAGATTCCATTACATTTTGTTGCCGTGTGAAAGATGGCAGCAGGTGGACAGTCCAACAAAATGGTGTCTGACATGGAAGGATGTATGGAGCAAAGGTGTGTCACTGAATTCCTCCATGTGGAAAAAAATTGCATCCACTGACATTCATCAGCACTTGCTGAACATTTATGGAGACCAAACAGAGGGTGTTAGCACAGTGAGGTGGTGGGTGGCACGTTTCAACGGTGGCAATAGTGATGTGAAAGACAAGCTGTGTTGCGGATGGCCGTGATTTTTATGAGCATAGCATACAGGCTCTTATTCATTGCTGGTGAAAATGCATAGCTAATGGGGGTGGTTATGTTGACAAACAATGTTTCAAAGTTGAGAACTTGCTCTATCAAATAGTGTTATTGTGCTCCTTGTATCTGCTGTAGTTTCCCTGGAAATAAATGGGAGGCACTACTTTCAGAGCAACCCACATATATAGATGAAGCTTTGGGTGAATAGAGATCTAACTTTCAGACCAGTTTGCTGAGTTCAGTGCCACACCTTGGTGTTCAGTGACTAATACTACAAAGAAAATTACCTTCCCAATTCGAAAGATCGTGTTGGCCCAGGCACAAAGGTGGAGCTGGCAGGTCGATAGTTCCTTGGATCATCTTTACTACTCTTCTTAAAAGTATGTGTGATATTGCCTTTTTTTCCAGTCACCACAGACTTATCCTAACAGCCAAGGCTTTTCAAATATCAAGTCGTCAAATATCTTGGCGACTAAGTCAGTCACTTCCCTCTGAACTCAGGGATGCATCTCACTGGGACCCATAGACATATGGATGTTTAGATTCCTCAAGTGGTTTCAGATCTTATCTTCAGTTACAGTGAGATTGTTCCCCCAGTTCTCACCTTCCAACTCCTTTGCTCAAGGGATGCGTCATGAAGAGTTGCCAGTGATGACTGAGGGAAAAAGTTGTTGCGTACCACAGCATTCTCCTTGTCCACTGTTACCAGCCTGCTTGTATTGCTCACTAAGGAGTTGTATACCTTCTTGGACTTAGCTTTTCTGGTTGATGTACCTGTCTGAAGTCTTTCTTATTCTTCTTTGTGCTCCTTGCCAAGTTCAGTTTCAGTTGGGCCTTGGCCTTTCTGACCCCATCCCTATACAGCTTAGCAGCATCCCTATACTCCTCCCAGGTTACTTGTCCCTGCTTCCACTGCCTGTGCTTTTTCTTCTTGCTCTCCAGTTTGACCAGCAGGTCCTGGTTTAGCCACGCCAGTCTCTTGCCTTCCTTTCTTTACTTCCTATACCTGGGTATGAAAGCTTCCTTAAAGATCTGCCAGCTCTGCTCTGTTCTCTTGTCCCTGAGAACAGTTTCACAGGGGCTTTTGTTGTCTAACTCCCCGAAGAGCTGGAAATTACATTTCCTGAGATTTAGCATCCTAATTTCACTTTTTGTCTGTCCCATATCCCTCAAATAAATATAAGCTGCTAAAGTTTGGAGATCTCTTGGACATCACTTGTGACAATTTATATTTTGTTGAAGAGATAGTTAAATATTTTGTATGATTATTAGAAATCCATTTCTTAGTCTTTAGCTTTAACTGTAATGTATCCCAGGACACCTCTGCATGACAACATGCTTTCATTCAAACAGAACAGAAGTTTATTCTGCAGCTCAGTATTCTTTAAGTGTGAGAAGAAACATATACTTGAATGATTCTGCTAGAAAGGTTTGTAGTGCAAATTACTGTAATGTGTTGTAGAGGAGGAAAAAATATACAGGTCAGCAATGGGCATCAATTACAGAAGATTCTGCATTCTTAATATTTTGTCCTGGAAAGTGTTGTTAATCATGTCTGTAAGTTACTTTTAGTATTTAACTGAACTATCTAGAAGAAAATCCCTGAATAGCTTTTCCAGCCTAATGAAAATTTCAAGGTCAGTTAGGGTGATGTAATACAAATGTTGCCAGATGACTACAAAGTGGATGAATAAGGCCAGTAGAACACCTCATGTTCCAAAATACTCTATGAGTATTAAAGGAAATCAAAAACAGGGTGGAAATCACTTTTTAACAGTTTTTTTCTTGGATCCTACTATTACTGTGATAAGAAGAAATGTCATCGTGATAGCTGCCATAGAGTAACTACACAGGGAGATTAACAGGCTCATTGTGCCTTGAAGGCTGCAATTTAAACAGTAAGATGCTTCATTTTCTAACCTAGCACATTTAAACACTGATCAGGATATACTTTCTGAATAAAAGATTAAGACTTCATATATCAAAAAGACTTGCCCATTCTTCATACTGTCACAGTGAGATAGCGCAGCTGATGGAAGAGGAAATGCCCTTTCTGAGGTGTACCTATAACATCTGATTATTACATTTTGGTATCTGATATTTTTTTGATGAATGCCTGAACACCCAGCAGAGAGATTTTTTTTTCCCCCTACGCAACAGCTGTGCCTTTTGAATCACACAGATTGGCTGAGAGGAGGTGATACTCCATAGGCCAAATATCATTCAGCTCTGGGTGAGCTCACTAGAATGCAAATGCACCGTCTTGATAGTTTTGCTTGAAAGACATCTGTATTCACTGCATAGATATAGAGAGCAAGGGCAGAGCATGACATATTGCGGCTGTAGGTGAGAAAAAGAGACAACCCCAGGAAATATTTAAGTCTATTGCAGAAGCAACCACCAACACATATATACAAAAGAAAAACAAACAAATAAAAACTAAAAACAATCAAAAAAAAAAAAAAAAAAAAAGTTGCACTGGAACATAAAGAAATAGGCCCAAGAACACTTATAGAAAATCTTGACAAGTAACTTCAGTTACGATACAAATTACCTGCATTGTTTTCTCTATAGTCACAAACATAGATATTAGAGTTGGCTCTTCTACTTGGTGATTTGTACTTCTGTAATCAGCTATGAAGATAACACAAAAGAATTATGTCTGGGGATGCTTTTCAAAAAGTAATCCCATTTAATATTTAATAGGTCACTGATTCTATATCTTATCTCTTTCCGTAACACCCACCAGTCTAATACTGAAAGCTGCCTGGGGAAATTCCTGCTACAGTTTTTCTTCTGATTTGCAGAATTCCATTTCCCTACCTCAGCAGCGTTGTATATGCATGCCTTGTTCTCTTATTTACTCCACAGCAAGCATAAAAGCATTTCAAGAAAAGGAAAAGAACTGTCTTAATTCTCAAGCTTATATCCATAAAGATGTATCTGTTGTATCGTAGCTGGGTAGGTTTTCTTATCTACACATTCCTAAATTATCTTCCTCCAGAATAGGGTTATTTCATACATATTGCCTATTGAGAATAATCTTCAGCTTATATTGTCCTCCTGTGTCCACAAATATTTTCCACAGAATTCCATACACACAGGAAAGGACTATTTGAAATACGTCAAAACTCTGTCAGGGTCATTGCTAGGAATTTGATACATATGGACATTTGCAGATCAGCACTTGAGTCTCTGCATAGGCAGAAGTTTGTTAGTCAAGTCCTATTGCTGAAGAAGATCTCAGAACGCAGAAGCAACTTCTATCTTCATTAAGATATTTTTATATTTTTCAGAGTAAAGAGTGGCTGCAGAGAGCTGCTGCAAAGCGTCGTGGCAATGCGAACTTTGCCAGGTACAAAACTTGCAATAACAAAAAAGAGGTTGTATGCTTTACTCCCTTTTCATCTTTGAAATTGGACTTGTGGGTACAGGTGAAATCTATTAAACCCCTGTGGCTAAGGCATTCATGTCTCTGGCACATGCTCACCAGAAATGGGATGCATATGGAGAAGGAATTCCATTAACTCTCTGCTTATTCATTGCCTTCCACTCTAATAGGAATCACTGATTAAAAGGGAAGGGATACCCTGAAATGTGCCCCACACAGAGTTAATCTACTCTTCAGTGGGAACTTCACCATTCCACCAGCCACTTTCCATAATCTTCTGCGCCTATGAACAGCAACACTGCCCAAAGAGCATAGCTGCCTTGCTGCACCGTGGTATAGCTGTTAGAGTTAGCTCCTGCATTGTTGGTAGGTTTGAAGAACAAGAAGATTGGTTAAAAATTAAATCATGTAGAAGACTTGAAGAGACCACAAAGTAGTAGATTTAGTAGTAGCAGGAAGTAATGGTTGTTTTGTTAGAAACATAGCAGAGCTGACCTAGACTAGCTGGTGCTTTCCTTCTGCATCACTTCACATCGACATGCCTGTCTATTGAAAGAAAGTCAATTCTCTCGATTTCATATTATGTTCCTATATGATTCATATGTAGAAATCTTTCTACATATGAAAATAATACTTTCATCTACTCCACTGAATTGGCAATCTCTCTCCTGTCACAGTGATATACATACAGTGAGCAATTCCTTTTTTAACTCAAAATCTGATACTTCTTGCCAATGATTATTTTTCTTTTGAAGTAGCAGCTACTTGCTTTGCCTTTGTTTCTTGTTTTACCTAACATAAACACTGGTCACACCAATCTCAATTTTCATGTAATTGTTGAGGCTAGAAGTCGCGTCTGGAGATTGTGCAGTGCAACCACATGCTCAGAGCAGGGTCAACAGGAACAATTTGTTCAGGATGCTGTCCAGCTGGTATGTGATTATCTCCACAATATCTTTGGCCAACCTGTTCCTTTGTTTGACCACCTTTCACTGTAACAGAGTTTTTCTCTATGATTAAGTGTAGTCTCCTGTATTTCAGTTTGTGCGCATTGCCTCTTGTCCAATCACTGAAGGAATGTCCCCCTCAGCACGGAGAGGAATTTGGTTGTATCTTTGCTTCCTTTTTCCAATAATCTATTTGTACACATGGATAAGGTCCCACCTGAAACTTCTCCAATCTGAATATTACCACCTGTCTTTGTCTCTTCTCATACAACAGATACTCTAGCCCCTTAGCCTTTTTCATGACACTTCACTGCATTCCCTCTATTATGTTCATGTCTTTCTTGTATACATCCACTGCTGCACTCAGCTGTGTGAGCTACTTCACTACATTTTCACGGTCCCAATTAGTTAATAAACTTGCCGTAGTTTTGTGTAGACCTATAATTCTGCCTGTTTGCTCCCCATGCTGCAGTCATTCATGTACAGAACTTCAGAGAGGTACTTAGCTGTGCTGATTTCCTGGAAAATTTGCAGTTTTCCCCAACATGCTGGCCTTTTGGTACTTTATTTATGCATTGTTTCGTTTATTACATGGTCTCCTCTGTCCACACTTACCTGCACCTTCTACTTGTGCATTCCATCCGCACTGCTTCAGTGCCATCAGACTTCCTAAATTAATGTGATTCTGGAGAGATCTGATTGGGTTTTATTCGTTTTGAAAAGCTCTCAAAGATTCTCCAGCAAATGGAAATCCTCTCCAAATCAGCCATTTTTTTATTAGAAGCTTTTTCTGTAATACATCTAAATGTTTGCAAAGCAGCAAGAGACTTCAGAAGTTGCCATATGAGCACAGTCAGAAAATGTGCAGATAGATGGAAGAGGTTTTCAGAGTGTGAGGAGACATGTTCTGTAGGTTAGGTTAGAGAACCTCTGGAAGTGGGGAGAGATCTTGCTTTTGTCATGCATTTTATATTTTTTGTGATGGAAACTGATTTGGGGAAATAAATTAAGAAACCTAAGAGATAATCTCTCATTTTCAGAGTGATTTCCGCTATCTTAATGATTTTATGATGGGAACAGTCGGGTCTACTCTCTTCCAACATAAGCACCAACCTGAAAATTACTCACTAATAGGAAACATTTTTTTAAAAATTCAATTATTATATAAGCCTCTATTAATTCCCTCCTTTCCCCTCCCCTCTGCTTCCCCTTCCCTTCCCCTTCCCCTACCCGTTCCTCAGACACACACATACCCTGCAGGGCATTGTGCCCCACTGTTCATATACTATGATAAGAGAATTTATTCTAGAGGAAAGCTTTGTCATATTTGTCAGTCAAATTACATTCTACAGCAGTTATGTAGCCCTGCCAGTAATGAAAGAAAGGGACTTCAAATTAGCTAAGGCTTTTGGAGTTTGCAAAATAGTTAAGACTCCAGCCAAGGTAGGCACATGAACTCATAGTCACCTTTCTTCTTATTGGCAGACAGAGATCCTCTGGAGTGCAATAATGAGAAAAAGCCTCTTTGACTCTGTTGTGGCTGCTTTGCTGAGGGTGATAGTGACAAGATCAAATGCCATTTTGGCACTAGTGTTAAGTACTCTGAGTCTCACTAAGTTGTATAAATATACTAGTGGTCTTATGCTACCGGCCTCCGGATCAGTACAAAATACTGAACAAGATCAAAGAGACAAAAATATCTACTGAAATAATAAGAATGGATGACAGTAATGACCCACTACCCACAAAGATCCTGATCGAGTATCACAACAGAACAAGCTTGAGGAAAAGATTCTTAACACTTTAAATGAGCACGTTCAAGAACAGCTATGTTGTCCTGTGATATCAGCAAAATGCCTGATATAAGAGATCATATAAAAATTACATTCAATTTCATTGAAATCTATTACTTTGCATTAAAGGTTTAGAAAGGAGAGATTACATAGTGATGGGAAGTTATTTTAAAAGTGAGGAAATTAAAATCTTTCAACTCTCAATGTACAATGTAAGCACAACTTATGTACTGTGTTGTACGCTGTAAGGCTATGAGCTCACACAGAGAGTGACCATTGTGTGTAACTATGTATACACCTAATAATCACATCTGTCAGCAACTGTTTTCAAACACATTTTGTCAGCAGGAAAACCTTTTGAATTTATCTAGGTCCTTTATATTTTTAATTAATTAAATACTTTCTGTTTCCATCAAATAGACCAATCATATTACATGCTAAGTAGCAGTCAGAGCTGGCATTGAGTTAACCATGCTATCTCTAAACTGTTTTTGCTCTAGTCATACTAATTCCAAGCCATAGTTCAATCCATCTATTACCTCTTTAAACTGCCAAAAATCTTTTTACAGTGCTTCTGCATAGTAGGAGAGAATGAATAATTCCAGTATCTCAGTAATTTCCAGGCCTACCATGCAAAATACTTATAATAACACATGCACACGCAGAAAGACAAGCACCGTTATACTGCAAGAAGGGAAATCATAAAACTTGGTCCAAAATATTTAGGAAATGCCCTTGCTAAACTGCATATCCAGGTAGTTTCACAAAACTAATGAAAAGACATAACAGATATCACACTTTTATCTAACAAATCTGTTGATTATTCACACAAGATCCAGACCCCACATTCCTAATGATTATCCAAATAGAATTTGTCTGTTCTCTGGTGTGAACAATGAAATATCTACAGCAACCTACTGGGGCACAATTACATGTTGGAGTGATGTTGTTAGCTTGCATGTGTATGACATATATAGGGAACAGAAAGTCTTCATGTGTGTGATAGATGATGGATGAATGCCAGTGCAGTAACAGTTCCTGGAATACATATGCTCTGTAAAAACAGAAAAGACAAATTAAGCTGCCAAAGACATTAATAAACCAGGTCTATAAAGTCAAGTATTTAACCACAGAAGAACCTAGTTAAGGTGTCTGTTGATGTGGTTCCACTACAGATATAATATTTGTGTGTTTCTATCATGTTCCCATCATTGCCTCTTCAGAAGGAAAGGATTATTTTTTGATAACATAGTGGTATTAGTTTCTTTCTCTACTCATTGTTTGCATCTTGCGTACAAAGTCCATAACTCACTTCCTGATCAATAGAAATATTTTATTGATATTTGTGGAAACAATTACTAAAACTGATTTCAGCAGACATTTAAATACAAAAAATAATCTGACAGTTGGCACTACCAATGTTTGGCTATCTTCTCCAGGAAGACGTTCCATCAAGAGTCCTGAAGGTATCTTTTTTTTCCAAGTAAGTGGCTTTTTTATGATACGTATTTTTTTGTCTGTGTTAGTTCTGATACATTCATGGCACTGCTGGTTTCTCTTTTGGTGTCTAATTTAACACATGGACATTCTGATCAGTTTTTACTGACTGCTATGTATGGTCCTGTGGATTATATGCTTGGCTTTATTTCAAGAATTTGTGTATATGAAGCCTCTTGAGTAAGTGATATCATTCGAAGTTCTATTGCATGTTTATTTTTTTCCTCTGAGCACTGAAATAAGTGAATGCATTCTTGTTATTTAATTATGTTGCTATCAACCACACCCAAAAGAAATGAGGTTATTTGATGATAAAAAATATTTGACATCAATTAAAAAAAGAACTCTTCAGTCATTCAAAAGGTGTGATAGACTGAAAAAGAGCCAACTTACAAAAGGGTTAGCAATTCACCCAGCCAAGTTAAACAAGGCACAATTGGGGCTAATTGACTTCCCTCCTTCGACCTCCCAAGTATGAGTTTATGAAAACCTGGAAAGGTAAATTAACCCCAATTGTATTTTGTTTATCTTGGCTATTTTAGTTAAATGGATAAATCTTTTGCGACTTGGCTCTTTTTGTAGATATCACACCTTTGGATAATTAGCATTTCCTCTTCCCACCTTTCTAAACCAGCTTTTACTATAGTTTACAAGTCTTGACTTGCAGTGGAAAAAGGAGCAAAACTCTAGATTTTTGAGCAGATAAGCTTATCACCAAATAAAGAAAAATGAGAAACAGAAAAGTGCATTACAAATAATTAAATGTAACTCTGCACTTTGCTCTAGGATTCCAGGATGCTATGGTGACTGCAGCAAGAAACTGGTACAACAAAATAGATAATAGATAAGACATAACTCTAATATAAAGGGAGAAATCCTACCTTTTATATATTTATTAAATATCTAACAATATTAAGCCTCCAAATCTGCATTCTAATACCTAATTTCAGTTTTTACCTGTAAGCATATGAATATGAAGCAATTTCCTCTGACTTCAGCAGTTGTTAGGCACTCAAAGTACATAAAAATCAGATTATAACTAAAATGCTGAAATGTGGGCTGAAGAGTCCTGCATAGGTCTTAAATTTTCAGAAAATTGGTTTCTTTACATTGCAGTACTGTCTGCAACTGGGGGGCTCAGTACTGTGACTTCATATGAACTGAAGATAGCTGTGTAAACAAAAACAGATGTTGTCATGAGCTTTTGGTAGAATTTGAGGGCAACTCCTGGCAAGCTTATGGTACAGAAATACAGAAAGTCAACAGTTTAACAGAAAAAAAAAGTGTCATGGATTTTCTCTGTGGAATTTTCTGTGTATCAGCATCTGAAAAGCTGCAGTGTTCTCTGACCTTGCAAGACATCTAAATGAACAACATGCATGTGACAGCAGCAGCATCTGGAGATGGCTGGCTGAGATAGGTAGTGAAGCAAATCGTTGTCTGGATGTGTTTCTCACGCTCCTGTGACTACAGAGGGAGACTAGAGGACTAGCTTCTATCAGGTTATTGAAATAAATCCAGACTTAAGTGCTCAATAACAGCCACACGTCAGCATTCCTAAAATTACACCTGCCTAATAGAGTCAAATCCATAGTACTTAAAGAAAATGGATATTTGAAATAAATATAAGATGTGATAGTGGAATACTCTTTTGAGGTTTATTTAATGATAACCACAATCTCTGTAACACACATCTTTGTAAAACCTGGGAGTGCTGAATTATAAGACCTCAAAGCTGACTGTTGACCTTTTTTATTAATCAGACATTGCATAGAGGCTTTTTTTAAAGAAGGGGATTTATGAGTCACTTATTTGTGAGTTTTGCAAGACTTGGTGAATAACTAGTATGTTGTTATGTTGTTGGTTCCCCACATGCTATCTGATAATAGGAAGGTCTACGTGGGAAAAATTCTGAGAAATAAAAATTATGTTCCATCATCTTTAAAGTAAAGCAGACACACTTACACAGTTGTATCAGAGCATCTTTGCATTTATAATAAAGACCTCACTGAGACCTCAGTCCTTCTACCTCGTAGTCATGGCAGGTATCTTCAAGAATATGTCATTTCAAGAATACATTCAAGAATACTGTCATATTATTTTAAAAATTATTTTTAATTGTGTACTTAAAAAATATTTTGTTTATTTATTACTTTCTCCAAGCGGGGAATTTCTTTCCCCAAGTTGTTCCTTCCTTACTATTTGTTAAAAATCCAGTCCACAGTGTTACTGGTGAACATAATTAATTTTATAGTTAGCTAATAAGGATAACAAGCACACTAATACTAAGTACTAGTAATCACAGAAAGAGTAACAAAAGAAATGTGAACCTGGAAAAAGAGAAACGAGTTCAGAAGAGTTTATCAATGTGCAGAGATCCCAAGTGGAGTAGGGTCCATTTGTCTCTGTTCATGCCTGGTTTTGTAATCATCAACCAGCTACTTTACTAAGAATATCCAGTTCCTGATTAGGAAATGATTATATCAGCTTTCTAAAGTTCAAGAGTCAATATTACAAATGGTGAGGCTGCATGGTCCTCATGAAGCATCTTCATGAGTGCCCCTCCTATGAAGAAAGGTTGAGGGAATTGGGCTTGTTTAGCTTGGAGAAGAGAAGGCTCCAGGGAGACCTCATTGTGGCCTTTCAGTACTTGAAGGGAGAGTATAAACAGGAGGGGGTATGACTGTTTACATGGATGGATAGGGATAGAACAAGGGGGAATGGTTTTAAACTAAGACAGGAGGTTTATGTTAGATATTAGGAGGAAGTTTTTCACTCAAAGGGTGGTGACACACTGGAACAGGTTGCCCAAGGAGGTTGTGGATGCCCCATCCCTGGAGGCATTCAAGTCCAGGCTGGATGTGGTTCTGGGCAGCCTGGTCTAGTGCACACAGCAGGGAGATTGAAATTCGACATCATTATGGTCCTTTTCAACCCAGACCATTCTATGTTTCTGTGATTCTATGAAGGGGTAAGCTGCTCCCACCACGTCTCTTCCTTGACTGGCTCGGAGCTGGGTGTGTACGCAGTAAAAATCCACGTTTGATCATGTGATTTTCTTAATATGCAGAATCTTGGAGGAATAAAACTGGTCTTAGAGTATATTACAATGAGTTCCTAAGTCAGAGAATTTCATGAGTTCTTTCTGTGCTTGGGTTTGTAAATTGCTTTTATATTTATTTAGCAAAGTAGTGTGGTATTAACTAAAATCCATAGCATCCCAGCTCAGCCTAAATGGCACTGATATATTTGTGAGAAATGCATTCTTTCAGTGACCTTTACAGTTCTGAAAATTCTGTACTCATTAAATCTTAACTCATCATATTTTTTGGTTCATGATATTCTGTACTTCAAGAGGGAGAAAAAAACACAGAATCCAACCAGTCTTGATTTCAGAATGGGCAAAATCCAAAATTCTGTCTGGAGCTCACTATTAAGTAGCTTTTATATACATGGAAGAACTCTAAATTCTTTACTTAGACTCTAGAGCATTCAAAGTAGGAAAATTCAGGTTCAGTGCTTACAGTATGAGTCCATCTCAATTTAAATGGAAAGCTTTCCCATACTAACAGTAGATTAAAAAAACAGAGCAAATTATTAATTTGGAAAGTAAAGCTTCCTCGATATCTCACATTATCCCACCCCTTTTGAGCAAAAGATATTCTGAAAGCAGATGCAAGTTTCACTTGGAGAGCTTGCACTGGAAGTCTGCTTGCCAAATGTCCCACTTTTCCATTTATGTGTCCACAGTGAAAATGAAGGCAGAGATTGAGTTAGAAGAGATTACTCTTCTTTTTGAACTTCCTCCAACAGTTTCTTTAATTGTTTGGAAGTTTTATATTAAAAAAAACTCAGTGAAAAATTAGTATTTGTAATGGGCTTTTCAAATTTTACTTCTCTAGAGCCTCACAGTTCAGGAGGCCTCCCCTTCCCACCCTGTCCCATTCCAGTTACCAAGCACTGTCCTCTGGTGAATATAATGATTATCAACTTATTTTTCACTTGGGGGGAGGAGGAGGGGGAATTTAAGCTGCCTTCTTGACAATGCTTTCAAATGGTGATGAAATGTCTTCTTCATATCTGAAGAGTACATGATTATTAGCACTGAATCTGACAGACACGATTTCTGAATATTTTTGTGGCATTAATTTAAATCAGTGTAATGTTTGAAAACATTTCAGCCCCTCAAACAGCTGATGCAGCTTAGATTCAATTATAACAAATTGCAACACACTGTCAAGTCTTTTTACCAAGTCATTAGTCAGGGATTTTGAATGTGCGGGCTCCGAACGGAGTTCAGCTGGCTGACAGCTCTAATTGTTGGGAACTGCTAAAGGATTGCTAATGAACTGGGGGATCTGTTGGGCCTGTAGCTTTCTTCAAGGATGAAATTTTTGAAAACTTTCACAAGATCAAAGCAGCATAACATGGGCCATTTGCTAAATTGTCAGCAGTAGAGTGAAGCAGTCTGAGTCCTAGCTTTAAAGCTGAAGCTTCACTAGAAAGCACCATGCGACTCCTGCCCCTGCGCTTTTTTTCATGTGTCAGTAAAACCATACTGAGAAACAATGACTTGAAGAAAGAGCCCCAGAGCTGCAGTGGCCACTGTGGCTTAATTAGGAGGAGCAGAAAGGGAGACAAAAATTCCTTCTGCTTTTACGGTGCAAGAGGAATTAATTGTCCAGCACCAGCACAACCAGCCCTGCATTTTGCAGCTTCCAAACTTATTAATGGTCAAAGATGCACATGACAGCACAGAAGGGTCAGGAAAGCTTCTCTTCTCCTCCCCAAAAGGTCTTGCAGTGGAGTTCCCAGATGTGTCTTCAGGTCCCAGAACCCACTCACTCAAGGCCAATGGGAGCTTTGCCCTTGACTTCAGTGGGACCAGGCCTTCCCCTTTGGCACCTGCTCCATTGCCCACATAAGGTAGTGGAAACTTTCACATTAGTTTCATTGGATGCTGGATCTAGCCCTAATTTAGCTGGCCAGCAATACACAGCCAATGGATAGTTCCCAGCTGCTGCTGCATCACGTTACTCAGGGGCAGAAAGCCAATGCAGTGAAGGGAAACTTTTAAAACAGTCTTAGAAGAAAATGATATGAAAATGTGTCTCCATCATTCCCATCTGGTTTATATTTTTCTTTCATATTCAGGTCTTGTTTAGGTCTGTTCTTTTTTTTTTTTTTTAACTCCTTCTCATTGAAATTTACTGTAGTATCCTTTTACCAAAAGAAAATAATGCCTGCTGAGCTATAGCAACATCAGTCAATTACCTAAATTTCTTAATATAGAAGTCTGGCAGGGGAGAGAACATTTGAAATAAGATTTACATTATTGCTTCTTTAAATTAACACTTCAACAGGACTCTAGGAAAAACAAACTCTTTCCTCCACACGCTGTGTGAGGTACAGTGCCAATCTGATGTTATTCTCCCCAAGACAACCACTATGTTTGAAAAACAACACTGAAACAATACTGAAAAATGTTTGGAGAGCTTGAAATAATGACTATGATTCTCAGCATCACTAAAGACTGTGTTGTCTTAGCTCTGAATGTTGCTTCACACCTTCCTCTGAAACATATATCACATCTCTATTATACTCCCCATCTTTCTACAAGAAGGATCCATCAACCATATTAGTCTTCTGAAGTAGATATTGCTTAGTCTTGCTATAGGGCTTCTATTGGTTCTGGTCAGCAGATGTGGAAGGGATTTCCTTGGTAAAATATGTCTGGGAGATATGAGCAATTTATACCTGTCTGCTGCTGTCTTTCGTTTATAGTCAAATATTCAACCTTGGTTTTGGGGGATGTTCTGTTGTTGTTGCTGTTGTTTTATTTGTTCATTGTATAGAACTATTAGATTAGACATTTATGTTACATGACCAACCTGCAAGAGATTTGCAGTAGCATAATTATTGCTATCAATTATCAACAGGCAAGCAAAGAAAGGAAGAATCGCATACAGTTGCCCAGGTGCGTTGGTTTATACACTCAATCTACCACTGCAATTATAGCAGTAGAAAATTCACAGAAAGATCTAGCAGTGTCTGATTTAATATAAAACATCTCAATAGCTGTAGATACTGCATTGTTTTCCATCTGCACGCTTAAATCCCCAAACTAGCTGGAAAACTTCCTCAGTTTTCACTAGGAAAAGCAATATGGGTGGTTTCTGTTTCTTTTAATTTTAAGCATCTAAAGTGAGCTAATAACCGGGATTCTCTCTATGCTTTGTGGATGAGTCACTTTATTTGTCTTGGACACCTATCTTGTGACTGAAAAAATTATATGGTAGAATGTCTGCCTCCGCTGGCTCTAGAGGGAGCCCAAATGACAAAATTGGACTACACAACCAATTTTTAGAAAGGCAAAGTTATGGCAGCAAGAATCCAATTCACACTACCTAATGGCCTGCTTATGGACAAGCCTCAAATTCATGAAATTGTAACAGTGATGAACTACTTATTGTCATCCTCAGATGCGGACAGTGTGTGGAGAGCTCACTCACAGCTCAGGTCCTGTCTCATATTGGCTGGTGGCAGTTTACACACCAGTCCTGAAATGTATATCGTCTATCAGTCATGATGTATCCCATCCCCATACTCACTGAGAAGGTATCCATTTCAGTGGCAGCAACGCATTGCTAGTGTATATGGTAAAACAGTGAATTTGTCAATGGTTTACGGGCGCTCAGCCCGGTTCCGTGACGAAGGGGACGGGGGATCCACGGGTCCACGCCCCGGGAAAAGGGAAAAGGGAAAAAGGGTAAGGAGATGGCCCTGAGAGCAAAGAACAGCGGCAACAATCTGAGGAGAAACAAACTAATTTACTAAATAAAATATCGGAATGCAAAACAACACACTATAATGCAATATAATTACAATTTAAGCTGATAAATCCAATACAGAGAGAGAGAATGTCCCAAAATCAAGGTAGGCCTTACTCTACTACCGACGATAAGACGGCTGGAGAGCGAGGTGCTGCCAAGACGAGAGACGGCAGAAAAGGGACGAGGTCTCGTGATCTGCAAGTTTTTGTACTGCGAGCTTTTATCTTTTCCCTCCGGCTGGAAAATGGTAACAAAGGAGCAAAGTGCCGTGGGGAATGTAGTAGTCCTTCTCTTCTGAGAACCAGGTACATTCACTACATGATGTTATGATGTGGAATACCAATAACTGAAAATCACAAAACCATGACAGAATTAAAACAAATCAAAATAGTAACAGGTTGCATTTCCCACCCCCACCTCCCACCACCTTCAAAAGAGAATTATGATACTCACAGTCCTTTTTTAGCTTATGTCTGAGTCCCACGAGGACATAAACTGCAGGCTCTTTTCCTAGGTTATTCATGCTAGTCCAGAGTAGGTATTGCCAAAATGAAGTGTTAAGTGCTGCAGCAAACATAGGCTGAAGTAGCATTACTAAACTACTTTGCTTTTGGAGCATTGAACCAAACTGTAGGAATATTTGTCTACTTGAGGGTGAATGAAAGCCTTGTCTCCCAAGAGAAGATCATCTCACTCTCATGGATATTATTCTATTACATCAAACAGTTTCTTCCACCCAGTTTGCATCTATGCAAGGTGGACAGATGGAAAGAAAATAGAGATTTTTGTCTTTGTTGTAAAGCACAGCCTAGGAACGGGAACTGGGACACTTTTATTTCTAGCCAACCAACTACTAAATGCTTACAATGTAATATGTGAAGTAGGAACAGTTTTAGCACCTTTTGGAAGGAGTTCATGTCTGTGAATTCAAAGTTAAGCCTAGACTTTGGCCATTAAATGCCAGAGAGAGGTTTGTTTTAAAACATACTTCTCAACTGTCCTACTGAGTAGCTTGGGTAGCTCTTGGCAGGCTGCATTACACAGATCCCATTCAGGGATACCTGTCTCCGTAGTGACTCCATATGCCTAACCCCTCTGAATTGCTCGGGGAACAAAAGGCCATCACTGCAATACTGTAGCACCTGATGTATTTTATGGGTGCAGTCTCTCTGGGTACAATTATTTTGCTGTGTGAAAGCTCCAGGGTCAAACAACCTTCTCCTTGACTGTTTGGGCCAGCTCCCATAGTTCTCCAAGAGAAAAACCAGTCAGTGCTTGGAGGACAGCTCACTCCACAAGACAGCAAGATAGACAGGCTGGCAGCTTGTTCTCCCTCTTCCAGTCAAAACCTTCCTCCAGTACTGTTTCAGGGGAATCTGACTTCTCCCATTAACCTCATGCTTTTGTCTGTATCTAGGACATGAAACACTTGCCATCAGTCTCAACCTGCAAAATCATAATTCTGCCAGGCCGCAGCATAGTCAGTTGTTAATTCAGTCGCTGTAAACTGAATAATCACACAAAATATAATAATCATATCTTGGGACTAACAGGACGCTGGAACTCTGAGGAAACATGGAACAAAGTACTATGTAACACAAGTGCAGCTCCATAGGAGAATGATCCTAAGAAGCCTGGACACAGACCATTGTAAGCTACATGGCCTCAGGCCCTTCTTTTTTTACTGGTCTGGATAAACCTTTTTGTTCTTTTTGTAATGTACGGTCTACATAGATCAGAACATCTGTGAGCTGTCCCTCTTTATCTGAAAAATAGGAATGGCAATACCTCATTAGATTCCATACAGATGTTGTAAAGTACCAAGTTATTAAATAAGTAACTTTGTAAGTATTAATTCAGGCACTGGAGCAGGCTCACCAAGGAAGTGCTCATGGTACCAAGCCTGCTGGAGTTAACGAAACATTTAGACAATGCTCTCAGAAATACAGTTTGATTTTTGGGTAATTGTTTTACTAGCCAAGAGTCGGACTTGATGATCCTTGTTGGTCCCTTCTAATTCAGGATATTCTATGATTCTGAGTATAAAGAGTCTATACCATTATAGAAGGCAGACACTCACTTGGGCCAGTACCAGCTGATGTTAGCCTGAAAGTAAGGGGGAGGTAGCAAAAGCATTTGATGCCTTCTCAAGTGTTGTTGCTTTTAATGAATTGCATGGCTCCAGTGGCACACGCAGCAATGTTGTGGTTTAACCCCAGCAGTTATCTAAGTACCACACGGCCACTCACTGAACTGGACTCCAGTAGTCAGAACAATGTTCAGTAATGACTTGCCTTCCTTATTTCTGCTGTTCCTCTTGTACTTCCTCAGAGAAGAATTTAGGCCTGAATTTCTCTTTACAGAAAGTAGATTTCACCGATGATTGTGAAGTCTTATCTCTTTTATTAAATTCCAATTTACCAATAAAAATATCCTTTCTGGCAGGAAAAAGTAATTTTCCCCTATCTGTGTCTCAAAACATAAGAAAACAAAACAGATGCTTGTTGCATTTAATAAAGAACATGCATATGCATTGAAATAACTTCTAGCTTATTTTTGTGTGATGCCAATATTTAATTATGTTCATTTTGCATTTGTAATTAGAGGGCAGAACAGATGGTGAAGGCGCAAAGTAAAGGAAAGTGTCCATTCATATAACCTGCTGTGTGATGCCAAAATCTCTTGTGCTCAGAATCTGATCCAAACTCTACTGAATTCAATATGAGCTTATCAAGGAGGCCACAGAGCAGGGCTTTATGGTAACTTGTTTTCCTGATGTGTACATGATGAATAAATATATCTCAGAGTTGAATTCTATTTTCTGATTTTAAGGCAAAATTTGATTCAGTTTAATGTGGGGCACCCTCTTTCTTTCCTGTAGACAAAAATAGAAGTTTTATGAAAAATTCATTTTAATTCCAAACATTATTGTATGCTGAATGTATGTATCTTACTGTATGCTGAATTCTAACAATACAATTCTAACAATTTATGCCATTAACAGCAAAATTCACATAGAGAGCCAGATAAAAATTAATTTATCTTTCAAATTAGCGTATTTTTTAAAAAATATAACATTTTTAAATAAGGGTTTTTAAACAGATCAGGTAGGCATAAATATAAATTGAGTAAAAAATGACATTTGCAGTCAACTGCAACATTTTCACTGGCCAAAAATGAATTTTTGTGTGTTGGTGTGTGTGTAACTGAAACTTTTTCTAAGATTCTTCATTTATCTGGTAACAGTTACGATGATATTTCTCCACATCTCTGAGCAGAAAATTAATGTTCTTAACCAATATGCCATGATATTTATCTGTATAAACAGCACTTCTGAGACTGGCAGTAGAATATTAAAGCATGTCAACAAATTCAGGACAGTGCTCAGAAGAAACTATAATTTGAGGGCTTAAAAACAGGCTTACAGAAAACAACTCAAGAAACTCAATCTGTTTAGCTCATCAAAAAGATCAAGAGGTGACTTGATTGTGATGTGTAAGTGCTTTCATAGGGAGTGCTAGCATAGGAGGTTGTTAATGGGAGCAGATAATGGGAAATTAAAGCTTGACAAACTCATATTACAAGTAAGAAATATTTCTAACACGGAGGGTAATTATTGGAACAACCTAGTAATAGCAGTGCTTGTCCTCTGCCTCTTGAAGTCATCCAATCAAGACTGAATAGGAGATATCATTTCATCCAATAGCTTTTAGTCATCGTTGATTCGTAAGCTTCTATGTTTTCCAGTGCAAGAAGAAAGAATCAATCCCCATATAGTGAATTTAATGTATATTGAAAATATGCTTCCTTTTCTTAATAATCTTTTACAGATTCTCCTGAAAGGAGTCTGTCACTTCGAGCCAAGCACAAATTATTAGACTCAGCTCAGAAGAAAGAGACTCTACAGATGTTCCCTGTAGGTGGTCTCCTTGTGCTTTCTGACCTTTAAAATCCATGAATCAGGAATTTTTCATATATATGTATTTATTTAGAAAATACCATTATGTATAGATACGACTACATTGATTGATCACATATGTTTTTCAGTAATAGGAAAGGACTACCAGCTCAGTGGAAACAACAAATTACTAACATTTTCAGAAAAAAAAATCAGTGGTCTTCAGACACAGAACTAGTCACTGAAGAGAAATGTGCATAATTTAGCAATAACTAATAAGCCCAATAATTCTGAAGTCTATTTGAGAACAATTTGCAATGAGAAAACAAAGCAAAATTCTTGAGATAAATTATTCATTTGAATTAGTCATTTAGCTCTAGTAAGGAGTTGTAGACTTTTTGAAAATATGTGGCAAGGGGATATCATTTTAAAGAGGTTGAAGTAAAAATGTTCTGCTCTTCTAGAAATTGTTTCATCACATGTTCTCAAGGCACTTAGTCATTAATTATGCTGAATATTAATTAAAACCATTTTACTTTTGAATAAACTAAGGCACAATGCCTTGTCTATAGTCACACAGCAAGTGGAGATAAAAATAGGGAAAAAAAGTCTATCATCTCTCTAACCATTAAGTATGATTTCTGTCACTATTCTCCTAGGCTTTGCTACTGTACTATATTATTAAGTTCAATATTTGGGGGAAATGAATTTAAGTGACCACACTTCTTGCCTGAATGCTAACTGTAATAATGGAATTATAAATTATATAAATAAAATAGTACAGATATAATAATAATGCATTAAAAATACTCAGAATATTATTTTCTAAATGCTTTAGAAAGTTATTCAACTGATCAAAACATTATTATCTATTATTATATTTTTTCATCTTGACAAGGGTTAATACAGTTGAGGAGAAGATAGTGATCTCACAGATCAGATGTTGAGGTCTTGAGTTCAGGTGTTTATTTGAATGTGTTGCTGCAAGATCAGTGGCAAGGAGTAGGCTACTGCAGTGTACAAATCAGCTCACCTGGAGAGGATGCCTACATTTTTCATATGTTCTCCACTCACCTACAAATGCCCATTTTCTAGCTCCTGGAACAGGCCAGGGTAGTCTGTTCAGATGTAGACAGAATTACAGAATCCTGTAGATAGGAAAGGCCCTCTGGGGTGGATCATCTGCTCCAGCCTCCAGCTCAAAGCACCGCCAACTTAGATAACGTTGCTCAGGACCTTATCCAGTCAGAATAGAATGGAATAGATGAAATGATGTCTTTGAGGTTATACTGAACGTTACATGCAATGAACCCCTCTATACATTGTGACAACCTGACAAAGATGGTATGCTGCCCAGATGGTAGCAGTTTAAGTTTCAGATACTTAGACACATCTAAGTGTGAGCTAAGTGGCTAATCTCCAGTTATCACTGACGGATATCAAGCCAGTCTGTGAAGTTTGAAGGTCTGTTTCACTCTCGAGAGGAGAGGAGAGGAGAGGAGAGGAGAGGAGAGGAGA